>NW_028270177.1:604185-796685 GCF_037043375.1 Chiloscyllium plagiosum | reverse complement strand
GAGCGCGAGAGCGAGGGAGAGCGCGAGAGGGAGAGAGCGCGAGAGAGAGAGAGCGCGATAGAGAGGGAGAGCGCGATAGAGAGAGAGCGCGAGAGAGAGAGAGAGCGCGAAGAGAGCGAGAGCTGAGAGCGAGCGAGAGAGAGAGAGAGCAAGAAAAGAGAGGAGAGAGAGAGAAGGGAGGAGAGCGAGAAGTGGGGGAGAGCGCGGGGGATTAGAGAGCAGGGATGTTATTCAACTATATGGGTTTTCCGACAATCGGCAATGGATTCACTCATCATTAGACTTAAAACTCCAGATTTGATTCAAATTCAAATTCCACCATCCACCATTGTGGGATTCAAACCCAAAATCCCTAAAACATTACCTGGGTCTCTGGACTAACAATCCAGTGATAATATCACTGGAATCGTTGCCTCTTGTATATATAAAAAGCCAGCTTTGTGGGCGGCACGGTGGCATTGCTGCCTCACAGGCGCCAGAGACCCGGGTTCAATTCCCGCCTCAGGCGACTGTCTGTGTGGAGTCTGCACGTTCTCCCCATGTCTGCGTGGGTTTCCTCCGGGTGCTCCGGTTTTCTCCCACAGTCCAAAGATGTGCAGGGTCAGGTGAATTGGCCATGCTAAATTGCCCGTAGTGTTAGGTAAGGGGTAAATGTAGGGGAATGGGTGGGTTGCGCTTCGGCGGGGCGGTGTGGACTTGTTGGGCCGAAGGGCCTGTTTCCACACTGTAAGTAATCTAATCTAATCTAATCTAAAAATTTTCTATTTAAATAGACAAAAATGTTTAACATTGTATGATTAAAAACAAAAGCAAATTGCTGGAATTACAGATTTTCAGCATCTTTAGTATACTGCTTTAGGGGTTATTAGTTGAAAAATTGCATATTTGGCTAAATATTATAAAATGTTCAAGCAAAACAATTAAGTTGGAGAGTAGGAAATATCATTGAGACAAAAGTTTAGCTTATATAGGGTCCACAAATCTCAAACTACACTCAGATCTGAAAAAGTTCCTCTCAGCATCCAGCTCTACCAGTGCTCCAGAATAATAAAAAATCTCTGCCACCCTAAACACAACGTGCCATTCAAAACTCACCTGACCAATTGTTGGCAAATCTGACATCCTGGTAAGCATCTAGAACCAAGAAAAAGTAACAAATCAACCTTATGAAAAACAAGAAAAATACTTAGCTGCATATATGTAATTAAATTACTTTTAACATCAAGAAAATGTCATCACTATTAAAAACTGGAATGTAATCATATGACTGATAATAAACTATTTGACGTATAAAAAGCTTCAAAGAGACAGAGATTTAGGGAGGGAACTGCAAAGACCAGGCCAGTAACTGATAGAGGGGTGAACAGAATGTAAGGTGCACAAGAGGTCAGAGTTGATAGGGAGAAAACATCAGTTAGAGGTGACAGTTGACTGGAATTTAATGCTAATTTGGAAATAGGCAGGATGAGCTCAATTTTGCAGAGGTAGAAGATGGAGACTGGCTGGGAGAGTATTGGAATAGTCAAATCTGAAGTTAGGAGAAAGTGAAGACTGCAGATGCTGGAGATCAGCGCTTAAAGATGTGTTGCTGGAAAAGCGCAGCAGGTCAGGCAGCATCAAAGGAGCAGGAGAATCGACGTTTCGGGCATAAGCCCTTCTTCAGGAAAATCTGAAGTTAGCCAAATAATCAGCAGCCAATAAGCTTAGGCAGGCCAGTGATGGTGCTGTTTAAGGTGATTCAATGAGACAACAGTAATGGGGGAAAGGAAGCAAAATTGGCTTTGTTTTCCCTGTTGCAGGTCCTCTATTAGCTACTAGAGAGGAGTGAAACAAAGGAAGGGTAGCTCCTCTCAAATGGACAATGATGGAAAGGATTGTGGTGTAAGTGGTCAGCACTATCAAAATCTGCAGGCAAGTGAGGAAAGATGATGGTGTAACATTGTCACAGTGAATACTATATGACTCTGATAACATCTCCAAAATAATAAGTTTGTGATCACCAAAAAAAAAGCCCAGCTGAAGCTCCAGGACATCAATCCAAATCTTATGACTCCGGTAATTCAACGCTGACAAGCTGCAGCATATAGAGAACACAAACATGACTAAATCACTGCCAGCTATTGTGATGTTTATTACCTTCAGTTAGAGATTTTAGATTTGCCTTGGTCATTTTCAAAGGGAACAAACCAGTATTTAAACGGAATCTAATCTAAATTTTCATTGCTTTCAGTAAAACTTTTAACATCTCATCTCATTTCAGACTTATTCATTTTGATGACCACTGCTTCCTATTCTAACGCCCATTAATAAACCATAAATTTGGGCGGGGGTGTTGTTTCTTTTTGTGCACATGCACGTGTGTGCAAATTCAAATAAAATTCTCAGGATGCCTGCCATTATCTACCTGCTCCCAGGTTTTAGTATTATGCTAGTGGAACTGCCTTGGACATAGCACTATACAATCAACTATGTAAAATTTCTATCATAATACAGCTAAAATTATCTTACAAAGGAATCTAGCAACTAGAAATTATTTTTGAAAACTAAAATAACTAAGCCAAGTTTGCAAAGTAGATATATCAACAAGGAAAATTATTGAAAACTAAGCAAGGTTTTGGTCCCAGCTGATTCAATCACTGGACAAGTCAGATCCCAGAATTGGTTTGATAGATTATATTTTGTTTTTTTTTACAAAAAAATGAAAGTTTTTCCCACCTAAGCACACAAGGGTGCAGATTTAGTTTTAATATTGAAACAGAAGTTTGCCACACAAAATAAATAAAAATAAACTAAATTCTACTACCTACACGTAGCAATTCAAACATTTCAAAATATACAGCAAATAACAATCATCTACTCGTCAACATCACCTCACTTCCTGATCTGCAAAGTTCACAGGCTAAACTCTTTCACTGAGGTAATGTATTTTCCTAACTGTTCTGAAGGATCTTCTTGAGCAACTAACTTACACCTGAACCGAGTCAGATTTCTTCCATATTGAACTCAAAAGTTTTTGAATAAATTTGAAAAGAAACTTGCTCATCTTAGATTCTGCTAAAGCTAATAGCTCAATGCTTTCTCTTTTCTATCATAAAGCTCCCACAATAGAATAAACTTCCTACAGGGTTCCTTGCATCGCCCGCTGTTTGGCACATACTGGCTTTAAAGTTATGGTTCAGGAAAGATCAAGCTAACTAATCTAAAACCCTTTCACAAAAAGATAAACCAATCTACATGCCACTAGTTTTAAATTCAAACTCAAAGAGAATTTATGTTATATATTTAGAAATTGCACCTTTTCTCACAAAAGCATTCTCTAAAATGGATAAATTTTGATTAAGTATGAATAGCTTTTAGAGAAAAGGAAAGATATTTAATCTTTGAGTTTGCTAAAACAGACAACAAGGGTTAAGTGATGAGGAGACTATATACTCTGTCCAACATTTATTAAACAATCTTTTCCAATAGCATAACAAAAGAGAAGCAAAATAAAGAATATTAGTAACATTATTCAGTTTCTGCAGTATGCACTATCCAAGGGAATTTTAAGAGAAGCTCCCTTAAGTTATTGAATGAAATTAGGAGGAAATCTAGGAGTGATCCTTCTGTAACAATATCCAGCCTAAGTACAGAAATTTCACAAAAGTGAACACAAACAAAATGTACAACGCCAATATTTAACCTTAATCCAAGTAATTCCAGTGCCAGTTGCCCATGATTAAGAATAGACTAAAACAATTTATTGCAGTTTTGATCCTACACCACAAAAAAAATTTACAAGAAGAAATGTCTCATCTTAATTCTTCAAAACTAGAAACAAAGCATATTTGAAGCTGAAGCACAACTAAATGTAAATTTCTTTACCTGTGTGGGTCTTTTGAGCTTGGAATTATGTAAACACATTCCCTCTTGGTAAAAGTATTCTCTATCCAGGACTTCTGGGACTACGAAATAAAACAGAAGTAAATGCTTGCATTAGTTCACCAACGAATTTAATGGCAGAAGATCAGCACTGCACTATAGATTCACATATTCTTCTCCAAATCATTTGCACAAATTTATACATTAAACAATAAAAGAAAAACAGCAACAAAAAAACCACAACCAATTCAGATTCTCTTAGTAATTTATTTCCACAGTATAGTTCATTTTAATTATGGCTTTTATTTCTCCTTTTAATAAATGAGAGGGGGAGGGATCCATCCACAAATCCTTCTAAACTCAAATTCTGTCATCTTTGTAAGAACACAAACTATTAAAAAAAATCAGCTCTCTGAACTTCAGAGTCAAGACTATATGTATCAAGATGGCAGACAGAAAAAAAACTTTAAACAAAATGACTACTCCATAGGATTACCAGCTGCTTAAAATAACAATGGAAACATTGAAACTGCTAGACAAGGGGTATGTAAAGATTAGATGCTAATCAGTTTGAGAGAGGTTGCAGAGATTTGAAAGTAGAATTAATCATTAAAACATTAGAGGTAGTCCATTCATGAGATTAGCACAGATCAAAACGTCAGATGCTGAATTAAAGACAATTTGGCATTTTTCTGGAGAATAGGAAAGAAGAACATGCCAATAAAATGATTGACAAAACAGGTTTATAGGAGACAAGAAAGAATGCATTTAGGAAGGCACAGTGGCTCAGTGGTTAGCACTGCTGCCCCTCAGCACCAGGATCCCAGGAACAATTCCAGCCTTGGGCGACTGTCTGTGTGGAGTTTGCACATTCTCCCTGTGTCTACGTGGGTTTCCTCCGGATGCTCCAGTTTCCTTCCACAGTTAGGTGAATTGGCCATGCTAAATTGCCCATAGTGTTAGGTGCATTAATCAGAGGGAAATGGGTCTGGGTGGGTTACTCTTCAGATGGTCAGTGTGGACTTGTTGGGCCGAAGGGCCTGTTTCCGCACTGTAGAGAATCTAATCTAATAAGTCATTTTC
Source organism: Chiloscyllium plagiosum (assembly GCF_037043375.1). Taxonomy (NCBI): domain Eukaryota; kingdom Metazoa; phylum Chordata; class Chondrichthyes; order Orectolobiformes; family Hemiscylliidae; genus Chiloscyllium; species Chiloscyllium plagiosum. Next base: position 791,741 of record NW_028270177.1, on the reverse strand, counting down.
ATGATGTAGGAAGGCGATATCACAGAGACTGAAATATAGTCTAGTTATGGATGGAATATGGACTTTAAAATTAAACTCAAGATCAAACTGCACAGCCAGATTGCAGAGGCTAGTTCAGTTTAAATAACACACTGAGAGGAAGAATCGAATCATTGGTAAGAAAGCAGCGTTTAAAGTGGAGACTAAAAAGATGGTGCTTGATCGTCTTGATGTTGAAGTTTGAGTACAGAACATCATTTATGACAAAGTAGGTTACTTAGGGTTAACGAAGTTGGGAGAAAGTACAGCACTGTGGAAGCCAAATCTGAGAATGATGCCAAGAAAATCATGCAAGTGAGGAACAGAGGAGAACAAATGCTAGAAACCTCGATGGATTGCACAAGCAACACTGCAAACACAGGAACAGAAGCCTTTGCTGTAAACCCACTGTTAGCACTTGGAAACTTAGGAATGGAATCACTCACTGTTCATGGAGTGGAACTGAGCCAAATGAATGCAAGCAGAAATGAAATGCTGAATTTAACTATCAGTCAAATGCTCTGCATCTTAATTATTTCAGAGTGTTTGATTTGTCACATTTGTCCTTTCATAATGGTATTTCCTCTCAGATGCTAGGAACTTCAGCGAAGTGAGCATGATTCACTCAACTGGTACCATTTCAGGAACTGGTCCCATACAAGAGTATCTTCAATATTTTCTGAACAAAGAGGTGTAGTTCCAGGAACCTGATGCCTTATGTCACTTCTGAGAACTTCCAGTTTTAACTTTCAAAGATTAACTAATTAGCAAAGGAAACAACGCTTAAAGGATTTAATTATATAGCAACATTACAAACGTGACGAATGGAGTAGAAATAAGATTGCAGGTTAGGAAGGTGGTGCTGAGTTCGAGGGTTGGGACTCAGACAAGGTGGGGGGATGGGAAATGAGGAAACTGGAGAAATCTGAGTTCATCCCTTGTGGTTGGAGGGTTCCTAGGCAGAAGATGAGGTGCTCTTCCTCTAGCCATTGTGTTGCTATGGTCTGGCGATGGAGGAGTCCAAGGACCTGCATGTCCTTGGTGGAGTGGGAGGGGGAGTTGAAGTGTTGAGCCACGGGGTGGTTGGGTTGGTTGCTCCGGGTGTCCCAGAGGTGTTCTCTGAAACGTTCTGCAAGTAGGCGGCCTGTCTCCCCAATATAGAGGAGGCCACATCGGGTGCAGCGTTTTTTTTGTGGTGGATATGGAAGGATCCCTTGGGGCCTTTGAGGGAAGTAAGGGGGGAGCTGTGGGCGCAAGTTTTTCATTTCTTGCGGTTGCAAGGGAAGGTGCCGGGAGTGGAGGTTGGGTTGGTGGGGGGTGTGGACCTGACGAGGGAGTCACGGAGGGAGTGGTCTTTTCGGAACGCTGATAGGGGAGGGGAGGGAAATATATCCCTGGTGGTGGGTTCGGTTGGAGCTGGCAGAAATGACGACAGATGATACGATGTATATGGAGGTTGGTGGAGTGGTAGGTGAGGACCAGTGGGGTTCTGTCCTGGTGGCGATTGGAGGGGCAGGGCTCAAGGGCAGAGGAGCGGGAAGTGGAGGAGATGCGGTGGACAGCATCGTCGATCACGTCTGGGGGGAAATTGCGGTCTTTGAAGAAGGAGGCCATCTGGGTTGTTCGGTACTGGAACTGGTCCTCTTGGGAGCAGATGCAGCGGAGACGAAGGAATTGGGAATATGGGATGGCATTTTTAAAGGGGACAGGGTGGGAGGAGGTGTAGTCTTGGTAGCTGTGGGAGTCGGTCGGTTTATAGTAAATGTCCGTGTTGATTCGGTTGCCAGAGATAGAAATAGAGAGGTCGAGGAAGAGGAGGGAGGAGTCTGAGACGGTCCAGGTAAATTTGAGGTCGGGGTGGAAGGTGTTGGTAAAGTGGATGAACTGTTCAACCTCCTCGTGGGAGCACGAGGCAGCGCCGATACAGTCATCGATGTAGTGGAGGAAGGGGTGGGGGGTGGTGCCAGTGTAGCTGCGGAAGATGGACTGTTCCACATATCCTACGAAGAGGCATGCATAGCTGGGGCCCATGCGGGTGCCTATGGCTACTCCTTTGGTCCGGCATCCGATGCACCCGATGTGGCCTCCTCTATATTGGGGAGACAGGCCGCCTACTTACGGAACGTTTCAGAGAACACCTCTGGGACACCTGGACCAACCAACCCAACCACCCCGTGGCTCAACACTTCAACTCTCTCCCCCACTCCACCAAGGACATGCAGGTCCTTGGATTCCTCCATCGCCAGACCATAGCAACACAACGGCTGGAGGAAGAGCGCCTCATCGTCCGCCTAGGAACCCTCCAACCACAAGGGATGAACTCAGATTTCTCCAGTTTCCTCATTTCCCCTCCCCCCACCTTGTCTGAGTCCCAACCCTCAAACTCAGCACCACCTTCCTAATCTTCAATCTTCTTCCTGACCTCTCCGCCCCCACCCCCACTCTGGCCTATCACCCTCACCTTAACCTCCTTCCACCTATCGCATTTCTAACGTCCCTCCCCCAAGTCCCTCCTCCCTACCTTTTATCTTAGCCTGCTTGGCACACTTTCCTCATTCCTGAAGGGCTCATGCTCGAAACGTTGATTCTCCTGCTCCTTGGATGCTGCCTGACCTGCTGCGCTTTTCCAGCAACATATTTTCAGATACGAAATAAACCAGTGTGTATTGAAATTATGCACACCTTCATGTCTTTAAAAATGCAAAGTTCTTTCTAAAATTCATTCGTAGGATGTCAGCATCGTTACCTGGTCAGCATTAATGGCCCATCCTTAGTTGCCCTTGAAGTGGTGGTGGGAAGCTGTAGTCCATGTTCTGTAGATAGACCCAAATTGCAATTATAGAAGGAATTCCAGGATTCTGACCCAGAGATACTGAAGGAATAGTGATATATTTTCAAGTCAGGATGGCGTGTGGCTTGGAGGGGAACTTACAGTTGGCGATGTTGCCATGTACTTGCCACCCTTATTGTTCTAGATGGAAGTGGCTGAGGGTTTGGAAGGTATTGTCTCAATGTTTAGTGCAATGCAGAATTTCTGTCGATTGCAGTGTTGGCAATGGAGGGAGGCGATGTTTGTGGATATGGTGTCAATCAAGTGGGTTGCTTTGTCTTGGATGGTGTCAAGCTTCTGAAGAGCCTTGTAGATGGTGGACAAGCTTTGGCGAATCAGGAGAGGAGTTACTCACTGATTGTTCTTCGCCTCTGACCTGCTTTTGTAGCCAGTCTTTATGTGGTGAGTCCAGTTACGTTTCTGGTCAATGGTAAGCCCAATGATGCTGATAATCAGGGAATTCAGTAATGGTGACAGCACTGAATGTTAAGGGGTGTTGGTCAGACTGTCTCTTATTGGAGATGGTCATTGCCTGGCATGTGTGACAGTAATGTCACTTGTTCATTTCTTGTTACATTTGAAGGGAGACTGATTCTATATTTGAGGGTCCACGAAAAGTGCTGACCATTTCGCAATTATTGAAGAGAAAGTAAGGACTGCAGATCGGCAAACATCCCTACTACTGACCTTACGATGGGGCGAAGGTCATTGATGAAGCAGCTGAAGATGATTAGACCTAGGACACTACCCTGAGGAACTTTTGCAGAGATCACGAGGGGCACAGTGGCACAGTGGTTAGCACTGCTGCCTCACAGCACCAGAGACCTGGGTTCAATTCCTACCTCAGGCAACTGTCTGTGTGGAGTTTGCACATTCTCCCCGTGTCTGCGTGGGTTTCCTCCAGGGGCTCCGGCTTCCTCCGGGGGCTCCGGTTTCCTCCCACAGTCCAATGATGTGCAAGTTAGGTGAATTGGCCACGCTAAATTGCCCGTAGTGTGAGGTGAAGGGGTAAACGTAGGGGAATGTGTCTGGATGGGTTGCTCTTCAGAGGGTCGGTGTGGACTTGTTGGGTCGAAGGGTCTGTTTCCACACTAAATAACCTAATCTAATCATGTCCTGGAGCTGAGGTGACTGACCTTCAACAACCACAACCATCTTCCTCTGTGCCAGGTATGAAACTATCCAGCAGAGAGTTTGCCCCGAGATATCGACTGATTCCAACTTTCCAAGGCTCCTTGATGCCACATTGTCAAATATCGCTATGTCCAGAACTCATTTCACCTTATTCGAAAGAAAGTGCGAGATTTGGGGAGCTATCAAGAGTCATTTGTTTCAGAGATGATGCTTGAAAACTGAAAAACTGTAGAAATAAACTGTTTGATCCGACAAAGGGCAAGCTTACAATGCATCACGGTTAGACAACTGTCTAGATAAATAGCACGTTTTCCAGACAGTCTTTTAAAGGCAGCTGCTTGAATTACACAAGAGTTCATGTCGACTTTATATGGACAAATAGCGCAAGTTCAGGTGATATACTTTTAAAGTATCAAACCTTTGTTCTTTAGATTATTCACCTGTAAACACAGAGAACTTTTGCAAAATGATTGACTAACAAATAGAATTTGCCATGCAGTAACATCATGCCATTGAACTATTTTGCGGTTCTTGGGTAAAATTCCCTCACAACCTTCTCAATGGCACATCTTCGGATCTATGCATGTACACTAAATACCATTTTTAAAAACATTATACAGGCCCATGTTGTCCAATGTATTCACCAGTAGTCACATGTGGCAGATAACTAAATTCTGATTATTAAATTAAAATGGGGTTAGAGATAGTCATTGGCTCCGTGAGCATAATGCTCATTTGCACAGCACATGCATTGCAAATTTCAACATTTTGTGCACCTGGCTGGCAAAATTAAGACAAAAGGCAGAGTCTGCGATGTCATTAGAACGGAGGCCCTTTAAAGGGTAAACCAGAACAGCTCCAGAGTTTAATGAGAAAAGGCTTAAGAGTTGTGCTCAATAAATGACTTTGCAGCGTAGTGATACAGCCCCTGCCTTTGGATCAAACTGTCTTGGTTCAATTCCTACCTGGCTCAGATATGTGTCAATGTTTGAATCAGGTTGACTAAACAAAATAGCTAGACAGTGTTAGTTATTTACTTAATTAGCTAACTGGGTTTAAAATATTTTTTAACAAGCAGTGTTTGCAACTTGATTGGCTATGTAGTTAATTTGTCAGTGAATCTTTATTAAAAGGGTCGTATGGCACATTGGTAGTGTCCTTACGTCAGTGCCAGAGGGTCCAGGCTCAAGCCTCGTCTGACACAGATGTGTATCACAACATTTCTGAACAGGACACTTTAAAACAGAAAGAGCTGGATTCTTCCAACTGGGAGAGGATCCAGGAGGGAAAGGTGGAAACTGGTATTTGTGCTAAACTACAAGTTTACAATAGAACTCAAAATTTCTTTTGCCTTTTGTTGTCTAATTTGAAATATGGTTCTTGGATGTGATATTATATGAATGTTTAAAGATCCTTGTGAATATTTGACTTCCTTGGTTATTGAATGATGGCAGTATTTCAAGAATTATTTCATTGTCAAGTGGGGCAAGGGCTCAGGATCTTTGATGAGGGAGTTCATGAATGGTGGGGGTCTCGACAAAAAGCCTAGTTTTTCACAGGCCTTTTTGTACAGCTGCTATTGGCCCTAAAGTCAGTCCATTAGACTCACTCACTAATAAAAGAAACAACACAAAGAATGGAAAAGGGCCCTTACATTTGCTAGCATTCAGTCAGAGCTCTGCTAGGAGCCATTGCTGCCTTGGAGTTCAGAAGTAAATACTAAGCCAGTTTTTTCCTCAGGGAAGTCTGAATTCCAATAAATATGCATCAAATAAACAGATCTCTAATTCCATAGCCACTGCACACACTCAAAACAAGCAAGCTTAGAAAAAAACACTGGAGGATTGGTTCCACAAACAGCATTGCCCTGATAATGAGACTGAACTCAGGAAATTGACAGCATGAATCAGGGCTCTATGACCAAACAAACCGCTCACCTTCCGACACTCTGGCCTGAACTCAAATCAATCATCTAAGTGTTCCAACAAAAACACAGTCATATTAAATACTTGGGAAATCAAAAGCTTTACCAGCTACATTAGAATTCTTAAGATAACACAAAAATTATAAAAAGGCATAAGTCACTAATGAAGCTTTAGCCTACAGGTAGTTCTCCTATAACACCATAATTGTGTTCCAATGAAACCTTGGTTAACAGAAATAATGGGGCCTCTGGGAAAAGTGGGGCTAGGGGCAAACCAGCAAAAAACAACACTCACCATCGCTCAAAAATCACCCAAAAACCTAACACAAAGTACAGCACAGCCTGAATGAAGGTTGAAATCGTATTTATTAACAAAACAAAATTTAACCTTACATGGGAAAAAACAGAGACAGTGGATTTTCCCATTCAAGTGCAGTTGTGGTTGCAGAAGTTGATAGTTTTCTGACTATCTTTTTTTAAACTAATGCTCAAGAAACATTCAGCTTTTGCTACCTTGCCCTTTTTTAAAAAATGTTTTGAAGAAACTGTTCATAGGGTTCCAGGTGATTTCTTACTGAATGAACTGTGGGCGGCACGGTGGCACAGTGGTTAGCATGCTGCTTCGCAGCGCCAGAGACCCGGGTTCAATTCCCGCCTCAAGCGACTGACTGTGTGGAGTTTGCACGTTCTCCCCGTGTCTGTGTGGGTTTCCTCCGGGTGCTCCGGTTTCCTCCCACAGTCCAAAGATGTGCAGGTCAGGTGAATTGGCCATGCTAAATTGCCCGTAGTGTTAAGTAAGGGGTAGATTAGATTACTTTACAGTGTGGAAACAGGCCCTTCGGCCCAACAAATCCACACCGACCCGCCGAAGCGTAACCCACCCATACCCCTACATTTTACCCCTTACCTAAATGTAGGGTAAATGTAGGGGTATGGGTGGGTTACGCTTCGGCGGGTCGGTGTGGACTTGTTGGGCCGAAGGGCCTGTTTCCACACTGTAAAGTAATCTAATCTAAAAAAACTGCTATCCTGCTGCTTTCTGCATTGTAATTGTTATATTCTAACAGCTGCAACTGCCTCTCAATTTCCATCAGGGGAGAAGACAAAAGAGAAGTGGAAAGCTCTCGTGGTGCTGCATCCTGGACTTCACCTTTTCTACCTTCAGCTTTCATTTCCCCCTCAGTGACAAGCTATTGTAAATCAGTTGCAGAAAAGTCTTCACAGGGAGCCTCAGCAGCTCTTCAATATCCTCACTTTCCACTTCTTCACAGGGCTTATACAGGAATTATACAAGAACATTCTTGTGTCAGAGGGAGAGCAATGAATGTCCATTTCTTTAATTTTTGAGATGTATAGTACTGTACCTCTCACATACTCAGAACAAAATGTGCGAAACAATCGCTGTTGGAATCACGCAACTGCTTGAACAGAGGCAAGCATTCTCGAAAATACCGTTTCCTATTCTTCAGCGATGTTATGGCCAAATCACACTGCTGAAACACACTTTATATGAGAACTCCCTCCTAGCAGAAGCATTTTGTGAAACTTGAAAGGATTCAGAAAAGACTTACAAGGATGTTGCCAGGGTTGGATTGTTTGAGCTATAGGGAGAGGCTGAATAGGCTGGGCTGTTTTCCCTGGAGTGTCGAAGGCTGTGGGGTGACCTTATAGAAGTTAATAAGACCATGAGGGGCACGGGTAAATAGACAAGGTCTTTTCCCCAGGGTGGGGGAGTCTAGAACTAGAGGGCATAGGTTTAGGGTGAGAGGGAAAAGATGTAAAAGAGACCTAAGGGGCAACGTTTTCACACAGAGGGTGATACATGTAGGAGCGAGCTGCCAGAGGAAGTGGTGGAGGCTGGTACAATTGTAACATTTAAAAGGCATTTGAATGGGTATATGAATAGGAAGGGGTTAGTGGGAGACAGGACAAGTGCTGGTAAATGGGACTAGATTAATAAGTATCTGGTCAGTGTGGATGAGTTGGACTGAAGGATTTGTTTCCATTCTGTATGACTCTATGATTCTGTATGGTTAGTTGGGGTCCCTAGCTTAGTCTGGTATTGCCTCTTGGCATCTCTAATGGTGATCATATCTGGATTTCCTGTAATGGCCACAGTCGTCAGGCTCTGACTTTAGTAGGCAGTGGGTCTTCCTGTTCATCCATGGTTTCATCCAGTTGGAGAACCTTCAGATTAACTTCTAAGCAGGTATTAAGTGTAGTTAATCAGAAGTTGTTTAACGTGAGAACAATTTCAAGCAGATGGAGGAAGTTGAGAGAAGATGGGACCTGGCTCGGCCTCTGTTCAAGAAAGAAATGGAAATTATTTTATACCACCCTAGCATGGAATGGGGGTGTTGAGAGAATGTAGTGAAAAGGAGACGGTTGGGGCCAGGAAGCTGGGACCTCAATGGTCTCCTTTTGTTTGAAGATTAGTTTAGGGTATCTGGTCAGCATGGACAAGTTGGACCAAAGGGTCTGTTTCTGTGCTGTACGTCTGAGTCTATATCTACTTGTACTTGGTTTAAGCAAAGGAATCTGACAACAACAGGACATGTCATGTATCCAAATATTCAGAGAACACAATGTCAACAGCCCTTACGTCCTTTTGCTCACCCATTCATGTATATTTGAGTTGAGGACATGACATGCTTGGGTGTGGGAGCAAAAGGTTAAGAGGAGAATAATTTTGAATTAATTCATAACTGCATGAGGTGACACAATCTCAGTCAGCAGAATACACAACCAAAAACCGGGATTGCAAGAGCATTTACCATTTATATCAATTTAGGAGTGATATTTTTGAGACTATATTTTTCAGCTCAAAATCTGAAGGTGATTTTTTTACAACAGTAACATTTTTGAGAGATTGACATGCATGTTGCCTTTGGATTACATCAACTATCATAATGGAATAAAGTAAAAATGAGTAATGAATTCATATTAATTCTCTAATGATTCAAAAGAAATACCAAAGAAAGTGCATACAGCATGCCTTAATGACTACTGTCGAGTGGCTGTGACCTCAATAATCATGACATGCTTTGAGAGGCTGGTCACGGCCTACATCAACTCTAAGCCTCCAGCCTGCCTCAATCTCCTGCAATTTGCCAATGACAGGTCCAAGCAGAAGCCATTTCTCTAGCCCTCCCCTCATCCCTGGAATCTCTGGACAACAAGGGCATTTATGTCAGACTCCTGTTTATTGACTACAACTCCACATTCAACACCATAATCCCCTGAAGATTACCTCAAAACTGAGACCTAGGTCTCACCTCCACCCTCCGTAAATGGATCCTCACCTTCTGACCCACAGATTGCAATCAGTAAAGACAGACAATTGCACCTCCTCCACGATAATCCTCAAAACGGGAGCCTACCCCCCTCCCTGGCCACCACCAAAGATGCGTTCTCAGCCCCCACTGTACTCTCTGTACACCCACGACTGTGTTGCCAAATTCTGAACAAATGTCATCTACAACACCAACGTGATAGGATGGATACCTAACATCGATGAGTCAGAATTCAGAAAGGAGACAGAGGGCTTGGTGTCATAGTGCAATGATAACAACCTCCTTCTCAAGGTTGGCAAAACAAAAGAACTGATCATTGACTTCAGGAAGAAAGGAGGACAACACCCCCCCCATCTACATCATCAGAGGAGCCTGAGAGGGTTGAGATCATCAAGTTCCTAGGAGTGATGATAACCTGCCCTGGACTTCACACATAGATGCTATGGCCAAGAAGGCACCAACAATGCCTCTTCATCCTCAGGTAGTTTCAAAAATTCAGAATATCCATAAAGACCCTCACCAACTGTTACAGATGCACCATAGAAAACATACTGTTTGAGTGCATAACAGCTTGGTAACTACTCTGCCCAGGACTGTAAGAAACTACAGAAGGTTGTGTGCACAGTCCAGACCATCACGGAAGCCAACCTCCTACCCATGGCCTCAATTTACTCCTCTTGTTGTCATGGAAAGGCTGCCAACATCAAAGATCCATCTCATTCTGGTAATGCTCTCTTACAACCTCTTCCATCAGGTAGAAGATCCAGAAACTTAAACACACGCACCAACAGGTTCAAGAACAGCGTCTTCCCAGCCGTTATTACGCTGATGAATGGACTCTCTAATTTTTTGATGCGGAGGTGCTGGTGTTGGACTGGGGTGTACAAAGTTAATGATCACACAACACCAGGTTAAAGTCCAACAGGTATACAATATTTGGAAGCACTAGCTTTTGGAGTGCTGTAGGTGGTTGTGAAGTATAAGATCGTAGGAGACAATTTATATCAAATATTTACAGTGTGTTGAGATGTTAAGTTGACAGACTTACACAATCCAGGTCTTTTTTGATGTATAATTTCAGTTACATCACACTGTAAATTTTTGCTATAAATTCTGTGTCCTATGATTTTATACTCCACAACCACCTGAAGGAGGAGCAGTGCTCCAAAAGCTAGTGCTTTCAAATAAACCTGTTGGACTATAACCTGGTGTTGTGTGATTTTTAACTATGATTCCAAACAATGTTGACCTTGTTAATATTGGTCTTGCTTCATGCACCCCCTATGCAGTATAACCTTGCACGTCTCACTCTGCCTCAGCACCTTATGATCTGCATGTCCTTGCTTACCATGATCGATCTGTGCTACACACAAACAAAACATTTCACTGTACTTAGGTACATGTGACTACAATAAATCAAATCATACTGTTTGACATTATATAGCATACATATTTCGTACATACTGTTCAATAAATACATACCCTGACAAATTAACTACAGCACTTCACATCTAAAATCACTCTTATCAAATCTGAATCACTGAATAATTCATCCCAATTGACTGGTTGTATAACATCATATGAATCCTGACATCAGTGATACAGGTAATTTAGGCATCATCATTTCACATGAAGTTATTCTTTATATTGCTAAGTTTACATTATAGAAATGGTTTTTGAAATATTAGCATTAAATTTACAGGTCATTCTACTTTAGACCATAACACCATAAGGAGCGGAAGTAAGGCCAGTCGACCCATCGAGTCCACTCCGCCATTCAATCATGGCTGATGGGCATTTCAACTCCACTTACCCACATTCTCCCCATAGCCCTTAATTCCTTGTGACATCAAGAATTTATCAATCTCTGCCTTGAAGACATTTAGCGTCCCAGCCTCCACTGCACTCTGCGGCAAGGAATTCCACAGGCCCACCACTCTCTGGCTGAAGAAATGTCTCCGCATTTCTGTTCTGAATTTACCCCCTCTAATTCTAAAGTTGTGTCCACGGTCCTAGTCTCCTCGCCTAACGGAAACAATTTCCTAGCGTCCACCCTCTCCAAGCCATGTATTATCTTGTAAGTTTCTATTAGATCTCCCCTTAATCTTCTAAACTCCAATGAATACAATCCCAGGACCCTCAGCCGTAACTCATGTTAGACCTACCATTCCAGGGATCACCCGCGTGAATCTCCGCTAGACACGCTCCAGTGCCAGTATGTCCTTCCTGAGGTGTGGGGACCAAAACTGGACACAGTACTCAAAATGGGGCCTAACCAGTAGCACAACGGTGCTTTTATATTCCAACCCTCTTGAGATAAATGACAACATTGCATTCGCTTTTTTAATCACAGACTCAACCAGCATGTTTACCTTTAGAGAATCCTCGACTAGCACTCCCAGATCCCTTTGTACTTTGGCTTTACGAATTTTCTCACCGTTTAGAAAGTAGTCCATGCTTGTATTCTTTTTTCAAAAGTGCAAGACCTCGCATTTGCTCACATTGAATTCCATCAGCCATTTCCTGGACCACTCTCCCCAACGGTCTAGATCCTTCTGCAGCCTCCCCACTTCCTCAGAACTACCTGCCTGTCCACCTAACTTTGTATCATCGGCAAACTTCGCTAGAATGCCCCCAAGTCCCTTCATCCAGATCATTAATATATAACATGAACAGCTGCGGCCCCAACACTGAACCCTGCGGGACACCGCTTGTCACCGGCTGCCATTCCAAAAAAGAACCTTTTATCCCAACTCTCTGCCTTCTGTCAGACAGCCAATCCTCAATCTATACCAGTAGCTCACCTCGAACACCATGGGCCCTCACCTTGCTCAGCAGCCTCCTGTGTGGCACTTTATCAAAGGCCTTTTGGAAGTCTAGGTAGACCACATCCACTGGGTTTCCCTGGTCTAACCTACTTGTCACCTCTTCAAAGAATTCTAACAGGTTTGTCAGGCACGACCTCCCCTTACTAAATCCATGTTGACTTGTTCTAATCCGACCCTGCTCTTCCAAGAATTTAGAAACCTCATCCTTAATGATGGATTCTAGAATTTTACCAACAACCGAGGTTAGGCTAATTGGCCTATAATTTTCCATCTTCTGTCTTGATCCTTTCTTGAACAAGGGGGTTACAACAGCGATCTTCCAATCATCCGGGACTTTCCCTGACTCCAGTGACTTTTGAAAGATCTCAACCAACGCCTCCGCTATTTACTCAGCCACCTCCCTCAGAACTCTAGGATGTAGCCCATCGGGGCCAGGAGATTTATCAATTTTAAGACTTTTAGCTTTTCTAGCACTTTCTCTTTTGTAATGGCAACCATACTCAACTCAGCCCCCTGACTCTCTTTAATTGTTGGGATATTACTCATGTCTTCCACTGTGAAGGCTGACACAAAGTACTTATTAAGTTCTCCTGCTATTTCCTTATCTCCCATCACTAGGCTTCCAGCATCAGTTTGAAGTGGCCCAATGTCTACTTTTGCCTGTCGTTTGTTTATGTATTGAAAGAAACTTTTACTATCATATCTAATATTACTGGCTAGCCTACCTTCATATTTGATCCTCTCCTTCCTTATTTCTCTCTTTGTTATCCTCTGTTTGTTTTTGTAGCCTTCCCAGTCTTCTGATTTCCCAGTGCTCTTGGCCACTTTATAGGATCTCTCTTTTTCTTTAATACATTTCCTGACTTCCTTTGTCAGCCATGGCTGTCGAATCCCTCCCCGGATAATCTTTCTTTTCTTGGGGATGAACCTCTGTACAGTGTCCTCAATTATACCCACAAACTCTTGCCATTTTTGCTCTACTGTCTTCTCCACTAGGCTCTGCTTCCAGTCTATTTTCGTCAGTTCCTCTCTCATGCCCTCATAATTTCCTTTATTTAACTGTAACACCATTACTGGAACTGGAGTTGGATGAACTGAGGATTATTCGAGAGGCTGAGAGGGTGATTGATAGAAGCTACAGGGACATAGTTACGCCGGAGAACAGAGGTAGCTGGGTAACAGTTAGAGGTGGGAAGGGGAAGAAGCAGGCAGTGCAAGGTTCCCCTGTGGTCGTTCCCCTAGAAAATAAGTATACAGCTTTGGAAACTGTTGGGGGGGGGGGACAGCGTTGCAGGTGTAAGCTGCATGGAAGGGGTCTGTGGTTCTGAGACTCAGAAGGGAAAGGGGGAGAGGAGGAGAGCGCTAGTTATAGGGGACTCTCTAGTTAGAGGGACGGACAGGCGGTTCTGTGGACATGGGCGAGACTCACGGATGGTTTGTTGCCTCCTGGGTGCTAGGGTCCGAGACGTCTCAGACCGTGTCTTCAGAATCCTTAAGGGGGAGGGTGTGCAGCCAGAAGTCGTGGTACACATTGGCACCAACGACATAGGTAGGAAGAGGGGTGGGGAGGTCATTCAAGAGCTCAAGAAGTTAGGCTGGAAGCTAAAAGCTAGGACAGACAGAGTCGTCATCTCTGGGTTGTTGCCGGTGCCACGTGACAGTGAGGCAAAGAATAGGGAGAGAGTGCAGTTGAACACGTGGCTGCAAGGCTGGTGTAGGAGGGAGGGCTTCAGATATTTGGACAATTGGACTGCATTCTGGGGAAGGTGGGACCTGTACAAACAGGACGGGTTGCACCTGAACCAGAAGGGCACCAATATCCTGGGGGGTAGGTTTGCTAGCACTCTTCGGGGGGGTTTAAACTAATTTGGCAGGGGGATGGGATCCGGACTTGTAGTCCAGCAAGTAAGCTAGCTGTGTGTCAGGATGCCCAAGACTGTAGGGAGGCTGTGGAGAAGGTAGCACTGACAGGGACTACTTGCGGACACAGAGATCGGCTCAAGTGCGTATACTTCAGCGCAAGGAGTATCAGAAATAAGGTGGGTGAACTTAAGGCGTGGATCGGTACCTGGGACTACGATGTTGTGGCCATCATGGAAACGTGGATAGATGAGGGACAGGAATGGCTGTTGGAGGTTCCTGGTTACAGGTGTTTCAGTAAGTTTAGGGAGGGTGGGAAAAAAGGAGGGGGGGTGGCATTGCTAATTAGAAATGGTATAACGGCTGCAGAAAGGAAGTTTGAGGGGGATCTGCCTCTGGAGGTAGTGGGCTGAAGTCAGAAATAGGAAAGGTGCAGTCACCTTGTTGGGTGTTTACTATAGGCCCCCCAATAGCAGCAGAGATGTGGAGAAACAGATTGGGAAACAGATTTTGGAAAGGTGCAGAAGCCACAGGGTCGTAGTCATGGGCGACTTCAACTTCCCAAATATTGATTGGAAGCTCTTTAGATCAAGTAGATTGGATGGGGCGGTGTTTGTGCAGTGTGTCCAGGAAGCTTTTCTAACGCAGTATGTAGATTGTCCAACCAGAGGGGAGGCCATATTGGATTTGGTACTCGGTAATGAACCGGGACAAGTGGTGGGCTTGTTAGTGGGTGAACATTTTGGTGATGGTGACCACAATTCTGTGACTTTCACCTTGGTTATGGAGAGAGATAGGTGCGCACAACAAGGTAGATTTTATAATTGGGGGAAGGGAAATTACGATGCTGTAAGGCAGGATTTGAGGAGCATACGTTGGGAGCATAGGCTGTCAGGGAAGGATGTGGTGGAAATGTAGAACTTTTTCAAAGAGCAGATACGACGTGTCCATGATATGTATGTACCTATCAGGCAGGAAAGAAATGGTCGTGTGAGGGAGCCTTGGTTGACGAGAGAGGTTGAATGTCTGGTAAAGAGGAAGAAGGAGGCTTACATAAGGTTGAGGAAACAGGATTCAGACAGAGCAGTGGAGGGATACAGGATAGCCAGAAGGGACCTGAATAAAGGGATTAGGAGAGCTAAGAGAGGGCATGAAAAATCGTTGGCGGATAGGATCAAGGATAACCCCAAGGCATTTTATGCGTATGTGAGAAACCTGAGAATGACGAGAACGAGGGTAGGTCCGATCAAGGACAGTAGTGGGAGACTGTGCATTGAGTCGGAAGAGATAGGAGAGGTCTTGAACAAGTACTTCTCTTCAGTATTTACGAACAAGAGGGACCGTATTGTAGAAGAGGAGAGTGTGAAAAGGACTGGTAAGCTAGAAGAGATACCTGTTAGGAAGGAAGATGTGTTGGACATTTTGAACAACTTGAGGATAGACAAGTCCCCCGGGCCTGAAGGGATATATCCTAGGATTATGTGGGAAGCAAGAGAGGAAATTGCAGTACCGTTGGCAATGATCTTCTCGTCTTCACTGGCAACGGGGGTGGTACCAGGGGACTGGAGAGTAGCGAATGTTGTGCCCCTGTTCAAAAAAGGGAATAGGGATAACCCCGGGAATTACAGGCCTGTTAGTCTTACTTCTGTGGTAGGCAAAGTAATGGAAAGGGTACTGAGGGATAGGATTTCTGAGTATCTGGAAAGACACTGCTTGATTAGGGACAGCCAGCACTGATTTGTGAAGGGTAGGTCTTGCCTTACAAGTCTTATTGAATTCTTCGAGGTGGTGACCAAGCATGTGGATGAGGGTAGAGGAGTGGATGTAGTGTACATGGATTTTAGTAAGGCATTTGATAAGGTTCCCCATGGTAGGCTTATGCGGAAAGTCAGGAGGCATGGGATAGAGGGAAATTTGGCCAATTGGATAGAAAACTGGCTAACCGGTCGAAGGCAGAGAGTGGTGGTAGATGGTAAATATTCAGCCTGGAGCCCAGTTACAAGTGGAGTGCCGCAGGGATCAGTTCTGGGTCCTCTGCTGTTTGTAATTTTTATTAATGACTTAGATGAGGGAGTCGAAGGGTGGGTCAGTAAATTTGCAGATGATACGAAGATAGGTGGAGTTGTGGACAGTGAGGAGGGCTGTTGTCGGCTGCAGAGGGACTTAGATAAGATGCAGAGCTGGGCTGAGGAGTGGCAGATGGAGTTCAACCCTGCCAAGTGTGAGGTTGTCCATTTTGGAAGAACAAATAAGAATGCGGAATACAGGGTTAATGGTAGGGTTCTTAGTCAGGTGGAGGAACAGAGGGATCTTGGGGTCTATGTACATAGATCTTTGAAGGTTGCCACTCAGGTGGATAGAGTTTGTAAGAACCTATGGAGTATTATCGTTCATTAGCAGAGGGATTGAATTCAAGAGTCGTGAAGTGATGTTGCAGCTGTACAGGACTTTGGTTAGGCCACAGTTGGAGTACTGTGTGCAGTTCTGGTCGCCTCACTTTAGGAAAGATGTGGAAGCTTTGGAGAGGGTGCAGAGAAGATTTACCAGGATGTTGCCTGGAATGGAGAGGAAGTCGTACGAGGATAGGTTGAGAGTTCTCGGCCTTTTCTCGTTGGAACGGCGAAGGATGAGGGGTGACTTGATAGAGGTTTATAAGATGATCAGAGGAATAGATAGAGTAGACAGTCAGAAACTTTTTCCCCGGGTACAACAGTGTGTTACAAGGGGACATAAATTTAAGGTGAAGGGTGGAAGGTATAGGGGAGATGTCAGGGGTGGGTTCTTTACCCAGAGAGTGGTGGGGTCATGGAATGCGCTGCCCGTGGGAGTGGTAGAGTCGGAATCATTGGCGACCTTTAAGTAGCATTTGGATAGGTACATGGATGGGTACTTAATCTAGGTTAGAAGTTCGGCACAACATCGTGGGCTGAAGGGCCTGTTCTGTGTTGTATTGTTCTATGTTCTATATTACATCCGATTTTGCCTTCTCTCTTTCAAACTGCAGACTGAACTCTACCATATTATGATCGCTGCTTCCTAAGTGTTCCCTTACTTTAAGATTTTTTATAAAGTCTGGTTCATTACATAGCACTAGGTCCAGAATAGCCTGCTCCCTTGTAGGCTCCATGACAAGCTGTTCCAAAACGCCATCCTGTAAGCATTCCATGAATTCCCTTTCTTTGGATTCACTGGCAACATTATTTACCCAGTCCACCTGCATATTGAAGTCTCCCATGATCACCGTGACCTTGCCTTTCTGACATGCCTTCTCTATTTCCCGGTACATGTTGCGTCCCTGGTCCTGATCACTGTTAGGAGGTCTGTACATAACTCCCACTATGGTTTTTTTTTGCCTTTGTGGTTCCTCAATTCCACCCACACAGACTCCACATCATCCGACGCTGTCATTCAGTGCCATAGATTTAATTTTGGTCTTAACTAACAAGGCAACCCCGCCCCCTCTGCCCACCTCCCTGTCTTTTCGATAAGTTGAAAACCCTTGGATGTTTAACTGCCAGTCCTGACCCCCCTGTAACCACGTCTCTGTGATGCCTACCACACCATAATCATTCACGATGATCTTTAACATGTGTTTCGTTTACATGAATTCACTGTAATGCAACTGACGAATTGGGGACATTGTTTCTAAAGCACAAACTTTTAAAACGTGCGTTGGCTGTAACACTATTACATTGCCAATACTTTATCGAAAAATCATGATTAAGAAACACCGCTTAATGTGGGGTTGCACAAGAACACAACCATCAAGTTATATCGTCTGTGACCCATGATATATTTCTGAAAATGGGTACAGGGTATGAGCAGGTAGGGAGAGAGTTAAGTTTTGAGTTTTGTAAAACAAGAGGTTCAGCCTAGCATGACTCAGATCAGATAAGAACGTAGTTAACAATGGGGTGCTGAGGCAAGGGTAATGGATTAACAAGGTGGAAAAGCATTCATTATATTCATTTAACAATATTTGAAGCATTCAGTATGTAAGGTAAATTTAACAAGGTGAAAATTATCATTTTGCGAAGCCAGTTAACAAGGTTAAGAACATTCATTGTATAACAGCAGATGGCTTAATCTCTACTATTGACACTAACTGATTGCAAGTCACCCAATTAATATGTATGTTGCCTTATCTGGATGCTCCACCCTGTGAAATGACTATATAATTCACTAAGAATCTGCTGTCCAAGAGAAGACTGAGAATTTGTGTCTCTGTTCACATGGGTGATCGTTCTCTCTCCCCCCAGGGCCTGGAAGGTGAAGGAGGTAAAGCCATACTGTGTCTCTGAGCGTTTTGCTTCGACTGATGGGGGGAAACGTAACAACACTTCCACCTTTAATGCAAGCTTTCTCACTTCTTAACATTCAATTATTCCACATCTTGCATATATTATATCTGTAAAATTTACTTATACACACATTCAAAAGCTGCTTAAAACTCCTAAGACTGTTGCTAATATTATCACATAAGTAACAAAAACATAAGTTACTGGAAAAGCTCACCATGTCTGGCAACATCTGAGCAGAGAAATCAGAGTTAAAATTTCTGGTGCAGTGACCCTTCCTCAGACCTGCTGAGCTTTTCCAGCAACTTCTGTTTTTGTTTCTGATTTACAAAATCTGCAGTTCTTTCAGTTTTTATTTACTGCTATGTCAGTGTTGCTTGGTCTGACTTTGTGGATTATACTGTTGACAAGTTTGAATTTGGACATCCCGAGAGAAAGTGTTCTTGGGAACAAGAAAGCTTCAGTATCAATTCACTAAACAATGCAAACATGAAAACTAAGATTGCACCAGCATTATTTTCCATTGGGACCAAATCGTTTTTGTCCTCCAGTCCAAGAAACTATCCTCTATAAGTTGCAATTTTAACTGTAGGAACTGACAGAAATCTGAAGAAGGACAATAGCAGCTTTCACATTTTTAACATTTCATAAGAGCTGCACTTTCCTTGGATTGTGTTAGAGAGAGAATTTGTGCTTTAGGGCTTGCTAGTTTGTAATTCTTAACTTTTCCTATTGTACTAACATTTGAGTTAATAATTACATTTCAGTTAAAATTTTACAACTTGATCTCTCCAAATAGGCACAAGTGTTTCAATGCTACAAATTCATTTGAAATATATAGGCAAAGTATTACAGATGTTGGAGATCTGAAATATAAAATAGAAACTGAATTTCTCTAGCACATCCAGTAGCATCTACACAGAGAAGAGGAGTTAACATTTCAAGCCCAATACAACTTTTCTTTTGAACTAAGTAAATTATTTCTCTCTCCGCAGTACTGCCAGACCTGCTGAGTTCCTTCAGCACTTTTTCATTTAAAAAGCGATTCATTCAGCATGGAAAAGTTAAATGATTTCAAAACATCAGTTTTTGGAGTAGAATTTTAACCATTTAAAAAGATGGACCATCTTTATCCTCCTTGGCCCTTACCTATGCCTGGAACTGTAATTTTCTAATTGCTATTGTTGGTATTTGAGTTTATGCTACCTGCAGAGGGGAATGTCAAGCAATCTATTGCAAGCGCAGAGAATGGTGTTCAAAATTCATGGTCTAAAGTACGCAGAAATGCTGAAGTTATAATTGTCCTTATGGGATAATAAATTATATCCCACCACAACACAAAAGTAAACAGAAACTTTTGAGAGGTGTTCCCATTCATTCACAGCTGTTTTTTACACAATAAACTTGTTTTGCATAACAGACTTTCCAGACTAAGATCTAATCTGTCCTGCAGTAACATCAGCTGGGACCATAACTATTCAAACTGAATCAGAAAAAACAACAGTTTTATAATATGTTGAGAAACAACGTAAATAAAGAAAAGGAAACCACTTGAAATATGAGCTGAGGAGGAATCAGCATCACTCCATCAGATGGTTGGCCATTTGAGTATCATAATAAAATTTTACAAGTGCCTTACAAAATTCCAATGGCAGATCACTTAGATAATAGGAAAACATACTAGCATGCAAAAACAATTTTGTTGGTCAGGATTACATAAATATATAGTGAAATTTTGCTGGACATGCCAAATATCAATTAGTAGAGAAATTCCAATCTTCAAGTAAAAATCTGCCTATAATGTGGGCGGCACGGTGGCACAGTGGTTAGCACTGCTGCCTCGCAGCGCCAGAGACCCGGGTTCAATTCCCGACTCAGGCGACTGTGTGGAGTTTGCACGTTCTCCCCGTGTCTGCGTGGGTTTCCTCCGGGTGCTCCGGTTTCCTCCCACAGTCCAAAGATGTGCAGGTTAGGTGAATTGGCCATACTAAATTGCCCCTAGTGTTAGGTAAGGGGTAAATGTAGGGGTATGGGTGGGTTTCGCTTCGGCGGGTCGGTGTGGACTTGTTGGGCCGAAGGGCCTGTTTCCACACTGTAATCTAATCTAATCTAATCTAATACCAACCTTTGGAAGAGGAGGGGTGGTTCGTCTATGGAATGAACTTGAGTCATAGAGATGCACAGTAGTCAGTGGAAAATTGAGAAACAAATTTGGAAGGAGATCTCAGTTATCTGTAAGAATAATAGAGTGGTTATGTAAGGGGATTTTAACTTTCCAAACATAGATTGGGACTGCCATAGTGTTAACGGTTTAGATGGAGAGGAATTTGTTAGGTGTACACAAGAAAATTTTCTGATTCAGTATGTGGATGTACCTATTAGAGAAGGTGCAGAACTTGACCTACTCTTGGGAAATAAGGCAGGGCAGGTGACTGAGATGTCAGAGGAGCACTTTGGGGCCAGCGACCATAATTTTATTAGTTTTAAAGTAATGATAGAAAAGGATAGACCAGTTTCGAAAAGTTAAAGTTCTAACTGTGAGGAAGGCCAATTTTGACGGTATTAGACAAGAACTTTTAAAGGTTGACTGGGGGCAGATGTTCGTAGGTAAAGGGATGACTGGAAAATGGGAAGCCTTCAAAAATTAGATGAGTCCAGAGATAGTATGTTCCTGTTAGGGTGAAAGGCAAGGCTGGTAGGTGTAGGGAATTCTGGATGACTAGAGAAATTGAGGCTTTGTTTAAGAAAAAGAAAGCAGCATAGGTCAGGTATAGACAGCAGAGAATGAGTCAATCCTTGGAAGATTATGAAGGCAATAGGAGTATACTTAAGAAGAAATCAGGAGGGCAAAAAAAGAGACATGAGATGGCTTTGGCAAACATGGTTAAGGAGAATCCAAAAGGGATTTAATAAGTAAATCAAGGACAAAAGGGTAACCAGGGAGAAAATAGGTCCCTCAAAGATCAGCAAATCATGCCTATGTGTGGAACCGCAGGAGATGGGGGAGATACAAAACAAGCATTTTGCATCAGTGCTCACTGTGGAGGAGAACATGGAAGATATAGAATGTGGGGAAATAGATGGTGACATTTGAAAAATGTCCACATTACAGAGGTGGTGGTGCTGCATGTCTTAAAAGGTGGATAAATCCCAGGACCTGATCAGGTATACCTTTGAATTCTGTGGAAAGCTGGGGAAGTGATTGCTGGGCCTCTTGCTGAGATATTTGTATTAACGAGTCACAGGTGAGGTGCCGGAAAACTGGAGGTTGGCAAACGTGGTGCCACTGTTTAACAAAGGTGGTAAGGACAACAACTCACCAGAACGAAGGACCCGATACCCAACATGAGCAAGACGAATTAGTGTACAAAATACCATGCAAGGACTGCACAAAACACTATATAGGACAAACAGGAAGACAGCTAACAATCCGCATACATGAACATCAACTAGCCACGAAACGACACTACCAGCTATCCTTAGTAGCCACACACGCAGACAACAAGCAACATGAATTCGACTGGGACAACATTACTATCATAGGGCAAGCCAGACAGAGAACAGCCAGGGAATTCCTAGAGGCATGGCATTCATCCACAAACTCCATCAACAAACACATCGACCTGGACCCAATATACCAACCACTACAGCGGACAGCTGAAACTGACAACCGGAAGCGGCAGGGACAGACCACTATAAACACCGGAGGAAACATCAAAGAAGCGCTTTGCAGGAGGCTCCCAAGCACTGATGATGTCGCCTAGCCAGGGGACGAAACGTTTGCAACAAAAACTTCCAGCTCGGCGAACAGAACCACAACAACGAGCACCCGAGCTACAAATCTTCGCACAAACTTTGAGGATGTACATGTATTTGGAAAGACAAGGACTGATTAGGGATAGTCAGCATGGTTTTATGCGTGGGAAATCACGTCTCAAACTTGATTGAGTTTTTTGAACAAGTTACAAAGAGGATTGATGAGGGCAGAGCAGTAGATGTGATCTATATGGACTTCAGTAAGGCGTTCGACAAGGTTCCCCATGGGAGACTGGTTAGCAAGGTTAGATTTCACGGAATACTGGGAGAACTAGCCATTTGGATACAGAACTGGCTCAAAGGTAGAAGACAGAGGGTGGTGGTGGAGGGTTGTTTTTCAGACTGGTGGCCTGTGACCAGTGGAGTGCTACAAGGATCGGTGCTGGGTCCTCTACGTTTTGTCATTTACATAAATGATTTGGACGTGAGCATAAGAGATATGGTTAGTAAGTTTGCAGATGACACCAAAATTGGAGGTGTAGTGGACAGCGAGGATGTTTACCTTAGATTACAACAGGATCTTGATCAGATGGGCCAATGGGCTGAGAAGTGGCAGATGGAGTTTAATTCAGATAAAATTCAATGGGCGGCACAGTGGTTAGCACTGCTGCCTCACAGCGCCAGAGACCTGGGTTCAATTCCGCCTCAGGTGACTGACTGTGTGGAGTTTGCACGTTCTCCCAGTGTCTGCGTGGGTTTCCTCCGGGTGCTCCGGTTTCCTCCCACAGTCCAAAGATGTGCAGGGTCAGGTGAATTGGCCATACTAAATTGCCTGTAGTGTTAGGTAAGGGGTGAATGTGGGGGTATGGGGTGGGTTTCGCTTCGGCGGGTCGGTGTGGACTTGTTGGGCCGAAGGGCCTGTTTCCACACTGTAATCTAACCTAACCTAACCTAAATGAGAGGTGCTGCATTTTGGGAAAGCAAATCTTAGCAGGACTTATACACTTAATGATAAGGTCCTAGGGAGTGTTGCTGAACAAAGAGACCTTGGAGTGCAAGTTCATCGCTCCTCGAAAGTGGAGTCATAGGTAGATAGGATAGTGAAGAAGGCGTTTGGACGTCATGTTGTGGCTGTACAGGACATTGGTTAGGCCACTGTTGGAATATTGTGTGTAATTCTGGTCTCCTTCCTATCGGAAAGATGTTGCGAAACCTGAAAGGGTTCAGAAAAGATTTACAAGGATGTTGCCAGGGTTGGAGGATTTGAGCTATAGGGAGAGGCTGAGTAGGCTGGGCTGTTTTCCCTGAAATGTTGGAGGCTGAGGGGTGACCTCAGAGGTTTACAAAATTATGACGGGCGTGGATAGGGTAAATCGACAAAGTCTTTTCCCTGGTACGGGGAGTCCAGAACTAGAAGGCATGGGTTTAGGGCGAGAGGAGGAAGACACAAAAGGGACCTAACACAGAGGGTGGTACGTGTATGGAATGAGCTGCCAGAGGAAGTGGTGGATGCTGGTACAATTGCAACATTTAAAAGGAATTTGGGTGGGTATATGAATAGGACGGGCTAGGAAGGATATGGGCTGGGTGCTGGCGGATGGGACTAGATTAGGTTGGGATATCTGGTCGGCATGGACGGGTTGGACCGAAGGGTCTGTTTCCATAATGTACATCTCTATGACTCTTAAGTGCTAGGATTTACACATTAATGAGCCAAAAGCTGCAACCAATCTAAAGGACAAAAGACCAGCAAGTTGTAGTTGAGGTTCTGACTGTAGGTTTGCTCGATCAGACATTTTGTCACCATCCTAAGTAACATCTTCAGTGAGCCTCTGGATGAAGCACTGGTGGTGTAGCTTGCTTTCTATTTACATGTCTGGATTTCTTTGGGTTGGTAACGTCATTTCGTGCTCTTTTTCTCAGGGGGTGGTAAATGGAATCCAAGTCAATATGTTTGTTGGATAGAGTTGGAATTCCGGTTGTAATGCCATGCTTTTAGGAATTCTCGTGCATGTCTCTGTTTGAGTTGTCTTAAGATGGATGTGCTGTCCCAGTCGTAATGGTGCCCTTCCTCATCCATATGTAAGAATACTAGCAAGACTGTGTCATGACATTTTGTGACTAGTTGATGCTTATATTGATACATCCTGATGTCTAGTTTTCTGCTTGTTTGTCATTCAGCTTCGCATGTTCTGTAAAGGGTCTTTCAAGTTCATTAGCTGCTGCTTTAGTGTGTTGGTGGGTTTATGGGCTACCATGATGCCAAGGGGTATGAGCAGTCTGGCAGTCATTTCCAAGAGTCTAATGTAGGGGAGAATGGCTCGGGTTTGTGGATGCGTTTTGTCTGCTTGTTTGGGTTTGTTGCTGTGTTCATTGGGTACCCATTCTTTTTGAATACTCTGTATAGGTGATTTTCCTCTGCTCGGAGTAGTTCCTCTGTGCTGGTGTGTGGTGGATGGTTGAAAGAGCCTACATTGAGAAAGTGAACACACTCCTTGCAAATACCAACACTTACCAACAAGTGTCGATAGACCCAAACCCAAAACTAGAGAACCAAATCATAGCCCTACTCAAACAATTTCAGAAATCTGTAGAAATAAATAAGATGGACTTCCAAAAAATGAACCTAGATGGATCCAAAACACCACACTTCTACACTTACCCAAAATACACAAACCAGGAGCCCCCCCTCAGACCCACAGTCTTGCTACCTGGAACACCAACTTACAGACTGGTCAAGGAGCTACACCACAGACTAAAACTTAGTAGAAGACTCATGCCACTCCACCCAAGAGTTCCTGGAGACCAAAGACACCAAGATAGAAGAGGATGAAATAATGGTCTCCTTTGGCGTAACTGCCCTGTTCACATCCATCATAAGACACAGGAGTGGAAGCAAGGCCATTCGGCCAAGAGTCCAGTCCGCCACTTAATCATGGCTGATGGGTGTGTCAATTCCACTTACCTGCACTCTCCCCGTAGCCCTTAATTCCTTGTGAGATCAGGAATTTATCAATCTCTGCCTTGAAGGCACCTAACGTCCCAGCCTCCGCTGAGCTCCATGGCAATGAATTCCACAGGCCCACCGCACTCTGGCTGAAGAAATGTCTCATTTCTATTCTAAATTGATGCTCTCTAATTTTAAGGCTATGCCCACGGGTCCTAGTCTCCCCGCCTAACTTCCCAGCGTCCCACTCTTTCTAAGCCATGCATCATGCATTATCTTGTAAGTTTCTATTAGATCTTTCCTCAACCGTCTAAATTCTAATTAATCCAATCCCAGGATCCTCAGCTGATCATAATATGTTACACCTACCATTCAAGGGATCATATGTGTGAATCTCCGCTGGACACGTTCCAGTGCCAATATGTCCTTCCTGAGGTGTGGGGCCCAATATTGGACACAGTATTCTAAATGGGGCCTAACCAGAGCTTTATAAAGTCTCAGAAGCACATCGCTGCTTTTATATTCCAACCCTCTTGAGATAAGTGACAACATTACATTTGCTTTCTTAATCATGGACTCAACCTGCAAGTCAACCTTTACAGAATCCGGACTAGCTCTCCCAGATGTCTTCATACTTTGGCTTTATGAATTTTCTCACTGTTTAAAAAAAAACAGTCCATGCCTGTATTCTTTTTTCCAAAGTTCAAGACCTCGCACTTGCTCATGTTGAATTTCATTAACCATTTCCTGGACCACTCTCCTAAACTGTCTATATCCTAACTCTCGTAAATCAACATCAATCTGGCCAAGGAAACACTGACTAGACTATTAAAACCAAGCACCACCAACTTCATCAGCATAAACAATGTCATCAAGCTAATGGACCTATGCCTTAAGACACACTTCATCTTCAACAAAAAACCTACTGACAAGCCAATGTAACACCCATGGGATCTCCGATACCTGGGCTCTTAGCAGAGTCAGTAATGCAGAGACTCGAACAAACAGTTCTGCCAACCATCCCAAATTTTGCATCTGCTACATGGATGACATTTTTGTCATCACTAAACAAAGCAAATTAGAGGAAACCTTCAAGACCATCCATAATACCCTTACTGGCATAAAAATCACTAAAGTGGAGGAAAACAACAACAAACTGCCATTCCTAGATGTCACAGTAGAGCGAACAGCTAATGGGGAACTTCAAACTAGCGTCTACAAGAAAGCAACACATACGGACCAAATATTGAACTACAGAAACAATCATCCCAACAACCACAAATGAAGCTGCATCAGAACATTATTCCAACGAGCCACCACACACTGCAGCACAGGGGAACTACGCAGAGCAGAGAAAAATCACTTATCCAGTGTATTCAAAAAGAATGGGTACCCAATGAACACAGTCCACAGATTTCTCAGCAACAAACCCAAACAAACAGACAAAACACGTCCAGAAACCCTAGCCACTCTTCCCTACATCAAAGGCATCTCGGAAATGACTGCCAGACTACTCAGACCCCTTGGCATCATGGTAACCCACAAACCTACCAACACATTAAAACAGCATCTAATGAACTTCAAAGATCCTACGCAGACAACGAGCAAAATTAATGTCATTTACAAAATACCGTGCAAGGACTGTAACAAACACTACATTGGACAAACAGGCGGAAAACTAGCCACCAGGATACATGAACACCAACTAGCCACAAAAAGACATGACCCTCTCTCACTAGTGTCCTCACATACAATGAGGAAGGACACCATTATGACTGTGTCAACACATCCACCCTAGGACAAGCCGAACAGAGACACACATGAGAATTCCTAGAAGCATAGCATTCCAACTGGAACTCTATCCAACAAACACATTGACTTGGATCCCACTTTCCACCTCCCGAGAAAAGGAATAGGAAATGACTTCACCATAGAAAATGACATTACCAACTCAAGGAAACCCAAACATATAAATAGCAAGAGGGTTACACCACCAGTGCTTCATCCGGAGGCTCACTTAAGATGTTACCTAGTATGGTGATGAAACATCTGAAAATGAACCTTCCAGCTCAGCAAGCAAATCTACATCCAGGCGAAAGACTTAACAATTCAGATTTGTTCAATATATCACCGTGTGACACTATAATCTTTTGCTATAAATTCTGTGTCTTATGATCTTATACTCCACAACCACCCGATGAAGGAACAGTGCTCCCAAATAAACCTGTTGGACTATAATCCGGTGTTGTGTTGTTTTTAAACTTTGTCCACCCCAGTCCAACACCGGCACCTCCACATCAACTTTTAGAAGATATTTGGATAAGTATTTGGGACTTAGATGTTGTGGACATTTCGGAGACGTGCATGTGAGGAATGCATTTTGCAGATTCCAGGGTTTAGATTGTTCATTAAGAACAGGCAAGGCGGTAAAAGAGGGGGAGATATGGCCTTGTCAGTCAAGGATAGTATAACGGTGGGTGAAAGAACTTTTGATGAATACTTATCTACTGAGGTAGTATGGGCTGAGGTTAGAAACAGGAGAGGACAGGTCACATGCTTGGAGTTTTTTATAGGCTACCACAGAGTTCTAGGAAGGTGGAGGACAGGATTGGCAAAATGATTCAGGGTAGGAATGAAAGAACAGGATGGTCATTATGGGGGACTTTAACTTCCCCGACATTGACTGGAAATAGTATAACTCTCATATGTCGGATGGATCAGTTTTTGTCCAATGTGTACAGGAGGGTTTCCTGACACAGTATGCCGAAGGGCGGACAAGAGGGGAGGCCACACTGGATCTGGTGCTGGGTAATGAACCAGGCCAGGTGTTCGATTTAGTTGTAGGTGAGCACTTTGGAGAAAGTGACCATAATTCACAGTTATGTTTAGTTTAGCGATGGAAAGGAATAGGTACATGCCACAGGGCAACAGTTATCGATGGGGCAAGGGCAATTATAATGCGATTAGGCAAGAATTAGGATACATAGAATGGGGTAACAGGGGTGTGGATAATCAAAATGTGGAGCTGGTTTAGGGAACAGATATTGCATGTCCTTGATAGGCATGTCCCTGTCAGGCAGGGAGGAAGTGATAAGGTAAGGAAACTGTGGTTTACTACAGAAATTGCATCTCTTGTTAAGCAGAAGGAGGAGGCTTATGTGATGGTTCAGATGAGGCGATGGAGAGTTACAAATTAGCTAGGAAGGATTTAAAGAGAGAGTTTAGAAGAGCAAAGAGAAAGCATGAGCAGTCTTTAACAGGTAGAATATAGGAGAACCCTAAAGCTTTCTATAGGTATGTGAGGAATAAAAGGATGACTAGAGTAGGAACAGGGCCAGTCAAAGAGAGAAGTGGGAAGTTGAGTGTGGACCCTATGGAGATCGGAGAGGTGCTAAACGAACATTTCTCATTGGTTTTAACTCAAGAAAAGGAGAATATTGTAGAGGAGAAGAATGAGATATGAGATATTAGACGAGAAAGGATCGAGGTTAGTAAGGAAGAGGTGCTATCAATTCTAGGAGTGAAAGTAGACAAGTCCTCTGGATGGGATTTATCAGAGGATTCTCTGGAAAACTAGAGAGGAGATGGCAGAGCCTTTGGCTTTGAAATTTGAGTCGTCATTGCTTACATGTTTAGTAAGAGGACTGGAGGATTGCAAATGTTGTGCCTTTGGTCAAGAAGGGCAGTAGAGATGACCCAGGTAATTATCGACCAGTGAGTTTTACTTTTGTTGTAGGAAAGGTTTTGGAAAGGACTATAAGAGATAAGATTTATAATCATCTAGCAAGCAACAATTTGATTTCAGATAGTCAACATGGTTTCGTCAAGGTGGTAAAAACAATGACTGCAGATGCTGGAAACCAGATTCTGGATCAGTGGTGCTGGAAGAGCACATGGTTTCGTCATGGGCAGGTCATGTCTCACAAACCTCAGTTTTTTTGAGAAGGTGACCAAGCATGTAGATGAGGGTTGGGCAGTTGGCGTGGTGTACGTGGATTTCAGTAAAGCCTTTGATAAGGTTCCACATGGTAGGCTGTTGGAGAAAATGCAGAGGCTTGGAATTGAGAGTGAGTTAGCAGTTTGCATTAGAAACTGGCTTTCTGAAAGAAGGCAGCGAGTGGTGGTTGATGGAAAATATTCAGCCTGGAGTCTGGTTACTAGTGATGTGCCACAAGGATCTGTTTTGGGACCACTGCTGTGTGTCATTTTTATAAATGACTTAGAAACAGGCATAGGTGGATGGATTAGTAAATTTGCAGATGACACTAAAGTCTGTGGAGTAGTGGACAGTGTGGAAGAATGTTGCAGGGGGGCTTGGATAAACTGCAGAATTGAGCTGAGGTGGCAAATGGAGTTCAATGCAGCTAAATGTGAGGTGATGCACTTTGGGAAGAATAACAGGAAGGCAGAGTACTGGGTCAATGAAAAGACTCTTGGTAGTGCGGATGTGCAGAGGGATCTTGGAGTCCATGTACATAGATCCCTGAAAGTTGCCACCCAGGTTGATAGTGCTGTTAAGGCAGCATACGGTGTGCTAGGTTTCATTGGTAGAGGGATTGAGTAACGTCATGCTGCAACTATACAAAATGCTAGCGCGGCCGCACTTGGAACACCGTGTACAATTCTGGTTGCCCCATTACAGGAAGGACGTGGAAGCATTGGAAAGAGTGCAGAGGAGATTTACTGAGATGTTGCCTGGTCTGGAGGGAAGCTCTTATAAGGAAAGGCTGAGAGACTTGGGTCTGTTCTCATTGAAAAGAAGGAGGCTAAGAGGGGATTTGATAGAGACATACAAGATGATCAGAGGATTAGATAGGGTAGACAGTGAAAGACATTTTCCTAGGATGATTACTTCAGCTTGTACGTGGGGGCATAGCTACAAATTGAGGGGTGATGGATTTAAGACAGACATCAGAGACAGCCTCTTTACTCAGAGTGGTAAGGGCATGGAATGCCCTGCCTACCAATATAGTTAACTCAGCCACATTAGGGAGATTTAAACAATCCTTGGATAAGCACATGGATGATAATGGGATCATGTAGGGGGATGAGCTTAGATTAGTTCACAGGTCGGGGCAACATCGAGGGCCGAAGGGCCTGCTCTGCGCTGTAATGTTCTAAGTACATGAATAGGAAAGGTTTGGGGAGATATGGGCCAGGAGCAGGCAGGTGGCACTAGTTTAATTTGGGATTATGATCTGAACTGACTGGTTGGACCAAAATGTCTCTGTCTGTGCTGTTTGACTCTATAACTGTTTAACAGGGCTTTAATAGATTGCATAGGATCCATAGGATAATTAGGACCCGTATCGTTAAACAATTACAGGTCTCAACAAAACTTCCAGGACAAGTGCCCCAGGAAAATTACAGCAAAAATGATAATGTGGAAATTATTTGTATAAAATATGGATTACCCCAAGAAATACAATCAGATCAAAATTCAAATTTTATATCACAAATATTTAAAGAAACAATGAACAGACTAGGAGTAAAATAACTTATACCTTCAGTTTATTACCCACAATCTCAAACAGCATTAGAAGGATGGCTTCAAATTTTAAAGACTACAATCAACATTTGTTGTCAAAAATGCTCTGATAATTGAAGAAAGGAATTCCCTTGTCGTGGTTTGCCACTAGGGATAAATCTACTGAGTCCACTGGATTCAATCCTTTTAATATGGTATCGAAACATAACCTGAGAATAACTCAAATTGATTAAAGGAAAAATTAAATTATACCCCAAAGTATAGTTCAAACCTATGATTAGTCTGTCTGAAACTTGAAACAAAATGAGAATGCTGTCGAAAATCTATTTCAAAACTGCTCCACAAGAAATAAAAACTCACGCTGTTATAAAGACCAAAGCTCAAAATATTATTGCTGGAGATCAGATATTAATCTCATTACCTGACTTGATGTAATTAAAAGGGTTACTGGGCCTGACCAAAATCAAAAACTCAATGATGTGACTATGTAGTGAGTACTCTAGACAAGATTGAAGAATTCAAATTTAAAAATCACACAACACCAGGTTATAGTCCAACAGGTTTAATTGGAAGTACTAGCTTTCGGAGTGCTGTTCCTTCATCAGGTGGTTGTGCAATTAAACCTGTTGGACAATAACCTGTTGTTGTGTGATTTTTAATTTTGTACACCCCAGTCCAACACAGGCATCTCCAAATCATAGAAAACTTCAGTGGGTCTTGTCATGTATTAGCAAGATATGATGACAGGAAGGATAATCAGGTGAAAAGTATGTAGTGACGAAAGAAAGAGGGTGTGAAACAAAAGTCAGATTAATGGGAGAATGAATCAGAAATTGAAAATTCAAAGCTTGATCTTCCAACGATCAAATTGGATAACAAGGATACCACTAAAAAATGAAATGGAAAACTAAGTGGCTTATAAAATCTATGATAAAATCATGAAATGTTTTGCATGGACGGCCATGGGAAACAGGGAAAAAAAATGCCAGACTTACTTTACAGGAAAAGGTTCATCAGTCCATCATGTCTGCATCAGTCAAAAACAACCACCTAACTATTTTAATGCAATTTTCCAGTTCTTGACCCATAAGCCTTTTATGCAACAGTATCAAGTACCCATCTAAATACATTATGAATGTACTGAAACAACCAAAGCTGGAGATCACAGCGGTTCAGACTGCATCCATGGAGAGACAGCATCCTGTTAAGTCTAGAGGACTCTTCAGATTGCTTTTCCTCACACCTTCTACAAACCTTCTGCCCCTTATCTTGAATCTATACTTCTATAGAGTCAGAGATGTATAGCACAGAAATAGACCCTTCGGTCCAACTTATCCATGTTGAACAGATATCCTAAACTATCGTAGTCCCACCCACCAGCACCCGGTCCATATCCCTCCAAACCCTTCCTATTCATATACCTATCCAAATGCCTTTTAAATGTCGCAATTGCACCAGCCTCCACCACTTCCTCTGGCAGCCCATTCCATACACGCACCAAGTGTGAAAAAGTTGCCCCTTCGGTCTCTCTTAAATTTTTCCCCACTCACCCTAAACTTATGCCCTATAGTTCTGAATTCTTCCACCCCAGGGAAAATACCTTGTCTATTTACCCTATCCATGACTCTCATGAGTTTATGAACTTCTATAACGTCACCCCTCAGCCTCCGACGCTCCAAGGAAAACAGCCCTAGCCTATCCAACCTCTCCCTATAGTTCAAAACCTCCAATCCTGTCAACATGCTTGTAAATCTTTTCTGAACACCTGTACTCAATGCTTCGACCAATAAAAGAAAGCATACCAAACACCACCTTCGCTATCCTATCTACCTGAGACTCCACTTTGAAGGAACTATGAACCTGTACTCCAAGGTCTCTTTGTTCAGCAACACTCAACAGGACCTTATATATGATGTCAATGGAGGGATGTGTTATAGATTCAGGGAAAATGGTGTAAGTGAGAAGAGAATAAGGTCATGATCACAGAATCACTTCCAAACACACATCCACTTCTCTTTGAAACATCATTTGGAATCCACCTTCACCTCTCTCCCAGGTAGCGCATTCCAAGTCCTAACAACTGAGTAAAGAAATTTCTCATTGCACTCCTAGCTCTCTTGCTGACAATCTTGAAATTGTGACTCCGAGTTACCAATGTACCAACTAGAAACACAATATCCTTTACTGCGTCAAAATTGCTCATAATTTTGAACACCTTAATAAGGCCACCTCAATCTTAACAGTTCCAAGGAGAACAAGCACAATTTCTCCCATCTTTCCTTGGTTTCTAAAATTTCTCATTCCTGGTGCCATTCTAATAAGACACCTTTATACTTTCTCCAGGATTTTAAACAATCCCATCCTTCCTTAAATCAGGTGTTCAGAACTGAACATAGTTCTCCAAATGTGGTCTGACCAATCATTTGTAGAGATGTAGCATCAGTTCCTTTCTTTTACATCCTATGCCTCTATTTGTAAACCCAAGGATCCTATTAGCCTTCTTAATAACTATTTCAACTTGCCTGGCCACCTTCAGTGAATTATATACTTGAACCCAGAGGGTCATCTTCTCCCGTACTCCCGTCAAAGTTGTACCTTTGAGCCTGTATTACCTCTTTGTTTCTTCTACCAAAATACACTCCCTCACATTTCTCTGTATTGAAATTCATTTGCCAGGCATCTGCTCATTTGGTCAACTTGTCAATGTCACTCTGACATCACTTGGCATCATCTTCACAATTCACTATTCTCCTTTACTGAGTACCATCTGCAAATAAAAGATTTTGCCCTTTACGTCTAACTCTAAATCATTTACATAAATCAGAAAAAAATGTGTCCCAACACCAATCCCTGGGAAATACAACCTTCAAAACTTCTCCCATCTGGGAATGCCCATCTATACCTACCCTCTGTTTGGTAACTTTTAGCCAACTTCTAAAGGGTGGCATAGTGGTTAGCACTGCTGCCTCACAGCACCAGACATCCAGATTCAATTCCAGCCTTGGGTGATTGTGTGGAGCTTGCATGTTCAGTGTCTGTGTGGGCTTTCTCTTGGGTTCTCTGGTTTCCTCCCATAGTCCGTAGATGTGCAAGTTGGTAATGCTAAATTGCCCTGTACTGTTCAGAAATGTACAGACTAGGTGGATTAGCCATGGGAAATGCAGGGTTAAGGGGACAGAGTGAAGGGGTGTGTCTCAGTAAGATACAGGTTCAATGGGTCGAATAGCCTCTTTCTGCACAGTAGCAATTCTATAATGCTCAGTTGCTCAACACCCACATAATCAAGAGGCCATTGTCACTATTTTCTACATTTCTCAAGACAGAAACAAAATACTCAGTTAGTACTCTGCTTCAGTAAGCAGCTTACCCTGCTTATTCCTTATGGGCCCCATTCTATCTTTCACTAATACTATAAATAAATAAAATATATTTTAGTATCATCTTTCCTTTTGCTTCCTCTTACTCTTCCTCATTCCAGGCTGAACCAGTTTCCAGCATTTGAAATATTCTCCCTGATTTCTATTGCTATTATTCTGGTATGCACTAAATGCAATCATTTCCTTTCTTATTTTCTCATCAAAGCAAGTACCCTGGATGACAGAGAGGATTGTATACCTTATATTTATTTCTCATGGTTATTTAACTAGCCATTCAGAAACTGTATCTCATTCAAGGGCTATGATGGTATCTTCGACCAAGATCGCTTCACCGTCCTTCCTTTTTACCCACCTTGTTTCTACTAAAAACCTTACAACATGGGGCACAAAGTATCCAGTCCTGTTCTGGCTTGAACCATGTTTTTGTCAATGCTGCTTCATATCCCCAGAACACTGTTTCCAGGTCCCCAATTTTGCTAACTAAACCCCATCCATTTACATGTATTATGTACAATTTAAACCTGTGCTTACCTCTTTCTTGCCCATTGGGAGGCGATCATTTCTTTGTTCACTGGTCAACACTTAAGCCTTCCCTCACTTCCTTTTCCCCATTTTTCCACTGTTGCCCTTATAGGTATTTCCAAAACTGGGCTCATTTGTAAACCCAAGTTTAAATTCACCCCAGTACACTACTTACTCTCTAAGCCATGAGATTAGTTCCATTTCTACTCTTTCAAATAGCTTTCTCCATTTCCAAAAGTGATTCCAATGTCCCAAAAATCTAAACCCTCCTTCTATATCATCCCTCAAGCCACTCATTTACCTCCTTGACCTGCCTTTGCCTAAATGGAGAACCTCATGGTAGTATTTCTGAGATTACTACCCTGGAGATCCTGTGTTCCAAACGACTCCCTAAATTCTGAAAATGATCCTGCAAGACCTCCAAGCTGTCCCTTCCTAAGTTGTTGGTTCTGCCATGAACCAGAACCACTGGTTGATCACTCTCCCAGAACTTTATCTAGACATACCATTCCTGAATTCCTGCACCCACGAGGCAACAGATGTACAGGACTCTCATCTCGTCTGCAAACTAAACAGTCTATCCCTCGAACTGAGTCATGCATGACAACCACCTTTCTAATCTATCTACCAGTCTCTCTCTCTCCCCCTTTTCCCAGTGTAACCCTCAGGGAATATGGTCTGGCTTTCTTTCAAGTCATCTGCCCGGTCTCAGTCGAGTTGGTCCCTAAATAGGCATCCCTAAAATGTCATACCTATTCGAACACAGAACATTACAGTGCAGTAAAGGCGTTTCAGCCCTCGATGTTGTGCCAACCTGTGAAACCAATCTGAAGCAAATCTATCCTACACTATTCCATTTTCATCTATATGTTTATCCAATGACCATTTAAATGCCCTTAAAGTTGGCAAGACTAATACTGTTGCAGGTAGGGCATTCCATGCCCTTATTACTGTCCTATACCTATCACCCCTCAATTTAAAGCTCTGTCCCCGCCTCATTCCAGCCATCACCATCTGAGAAAAAAGGCTCTCCCTGTCCACCCTATCTAACCTGATTATCTTATATGTCTCAATTAAGTCATCTCTCAAACTTCTTCTCTAACAAAAAGAGCCTCAAGTCTCTCAGCCTTTCCTCATAAGACCTTCCTTTCATACCAGACAACATCCTAGTAAATCGCCTCTGAACCCTTTCCAAAGTTTCCACATCCTTCCTATAATGCGGTGACCTGAACTATTAGACATGATAGGCATTGATATTACTGAACTAAGTCATTTTAGCTGCAATTCAGCTATTCTTAGTGCCAAAACTAGACTGGTCACAGATTTCATATTATGATAAAGCCAATATGGTACCAAAGGATAATTAGTTTCTGACTCCACAATCCGAAGCATGTCTTCAGAGGAATGAACAAGTATGGTTTGTTGCAAAAATTCATTTATTAAAGATGTATGCAAGTTCCATTCACCGACAGAGACAAAACAAAATCAGCTTTTGTAAAACCAGGTGGACCCTAAATGTAAGTTCATACTGACTGGAATGAAAAATTTGCCAACAAATTTTCAACGACTGTGTGCGCTAGGCCTGCTGCAGGGTTCCAGAGAAACCAAGTGAGAGCTGGAGGAACAGCACCTATTCCTCCACTTAGACACTGAACACTCTTCAGAACTCAACATCATTAAACCATGAATTCTGATTTTAATCACTCTCTTACCTCCCTATCACAGAATCTTGTTTATTGACGGCTTGCTGGAGGAAAGTTGGTCTATTTTCTGCTACTAACACCCCATACTCTTCATTCTTATTTCTTTCCTACTATATTACACTTCCTTTATATCTTCTACTGGGGCACCTTTACTGTCTGTTCCATTGCTCCTTTCCCTCCCCCAAATTATAAAAACCCTTAATCTTTCCTCAGCGTGAAAGAATCATACTGGACTTGAAACTTTAACTCCGGTTGTCTTTCCACAGAGGTCTGCTTCTTCAGCAAAATGATTCTATTTGAGATCTCCAGAACTATTAGTAATTTGCCTTTCTTATTTAAAAGTCCAAGTGCTTTCGGTAATGGGTGTCAATGACATACTAAAGTCAGCCCACTGAAACCTTTTCCAAACTTGAGCTCCTTTTTGGAACAGTATATTGCCAGCAGCACAATATAGATCTGTAAATAGTCTGCTGTTAGTCTCGGTGACGTCAGCCCTTCTGCAGATTCTGATGAAAGCACTTGGATACCAATCATGCCGTTAAAATTTAATAATCCTTTTACAAACTGCTGAACACAAAGATGAAAAGGAAAGTGGAAACTTCTCATTTTAGAGAACTGCAGGAGTTTGCTTTGGTTTAGTTAAAAGCAACTTTTTAAAATGGCATTTTCAATTAAAATAAAAATCCAATATAATTTCACTGCTAGGAGATATATCAAAATCTCATTTCATGCAGTGGTTCCCTACAGGGAGGGCAATTAACCAAAACTGTACCAGCATGCACCAAAAAAAGACCTAGGCTGAGTTATGAAGCAATAAAAAGACCAATAAAGATCTCAAAAAGCATTCCTTCTCAGCGTATGGTGCCCAATCCTTCAGTCACCCAGCTAAAATTCTCACTCTCCTCTCACTAACAACTCTTAAGACAATTATTTGATGCCATCTGACAGTTTATCTAGTAAGACCATTTTATTGAGAGGTTCTACTGGCATTAGCTGGAATGTTGCTAAAACTGAACTGATACAGAGGTTTTGTAGTAGATAAAATGGAAGCGTCTGGAGATTATGCATTAACAGAAAAACTATGGCACCTAACCTTAAATGTTAGGTGCCACTTCAAAAAAGGACCCAAAAAGGCTGATCAGTGCTATTAATGTAGTTTGTTTTTAAGGGTGTCACATCAAGTTGTATTTCTGTTGCCTGATATACAAAATTGTTACAGAAACAAATTATTGACTCGTTCAACCTGAAATACTATAATGATGTTAACTGAACAATCACATTCAGCCAATCGATAAGCAGAGTTCAACGCGAAGCAAAAATTCTGTTTATGCATCAAATTAGGATATACTGGATCAATGGCTTCAAGTTTCAAGAAACAATGTTCTGCAGTTTGTTAGGCTAAAATTGAGAGATTATTACAATAAAAATTTAAAGCCTGAGCACATTTGTGACACATTCACTGCAATACAGGGAGAACTAGCCATTTAGATACAGCACTGGCTCAAAGGTAGAAGACAGAGGGTGGTGTTAGAGGGTTGTTTTTCAGACTGGAGGCCTGTGACCAGTGGGGTGCCACAAGGATCGGTGCTGGGTCCTCTACTTTTTGTCATTTACATAAATGATTTGGATGCGAGCATAAGAGGTACAGTTAGTAAGTTTGCAGATGACACCAAAATTGGAGGTGTAGTGGACAGCGAAGAAGGTTACCTCAGATTACAACAGGATATGCACCAGATGGGCCAATGGGCTGAGAAGTGGCAGATGGAGTTTAATTCAGGTAAATGCGAGGTGCTGCATTTTGGGAAAGCAAATCTTAGCAGGACTGATACACTTAATGGTAGGTCCTAGGGAGCGTTGCTGAACAAAGAGATCTTGGAGTGCAGGTTCATAGCTCCTTGAAAATGGAGTCGCAGGTAGATAGGATAGTGAAGGCGGCGTTTGGTATGCTTTCCTTTATTGGTCAGAGTATGGAGTACAGGAGCCGGGAGGTCATGTTGTGGCTGTACAGGACATTGGTTAGGCCACTGCTGGAATACTACGTGCAATTCTGGTCTACTTCCTATCAGAAAGATATTGTGAAACTTGAAAGGGTTCAGAAAGGATTTAAAAGGACATTGCCAGGGTTGGAGGATTTGAGCTATAGGGAGAGGCTGAACGGGCTGAGGCTGTTTTCCCTGGAGCGTCGGAGGATGTGGGGTGCCCTTATAGAGGTTAACAAAATTATGAGGGACATGGATAGGGTAAATAGGCAAAGTCTTTTCCCTAGGGTCAGGGAGTCCAGAACTAGAGGGCACAGGTTTAGGCTGAGAGAGGGAAAACATAAGAGAGACCTAAGGGGCAACGTTTTCACACAGAGGGTGGTACGTGTATGGAATGAGCTGCCACAGGAAGTGGTGGAGGCTAGTATAATTGCAACATGTAAGAGGCATCTGGATGGGTATGTGAATACAAAGGGTTTGGAGGGATATGGGCCGGGTGCTGGCAGGTGGGACTAGATTGGGTTGGGATATCTGGTCAGCATGGACGGGTTGGACCGAAGGGTCTGTTTTCATGCTGTACATCTCTATGACTCTATAGAAGGAAGGATGAGGGGGGATCGGATTGAGATGTATAAGATTATTAAAGGATTGGACACCCATCATATTTCCGCTGGGGGGGGGGGGGGGGGGGGAGTCCAGACCAGAGGGTAGGCCATTTAGAACAGAGGTGAAACCTCATCACTCAGAGTGGTGGGTGTGTGGAATGCTCTGCCCCAGAAGGCAGTGGAGGCCAAGTCTCTGGATACTTTCAAGAAAGAGATGGATAGAGCTCTTAGAGATAGTGGAATCAAGGCTTATGGGGATAAGGCAGGAACAGGATACTGATTGTGGATGATCAGCCATCATCATAATGAATGGTGGTGCTGGTTCTAAGGGCTGAATTGCCTACTCCTGCACCTATTGTCTATAGTGAGCTTAAAGATCTTCAATGGAAAAAACTGTCACAGAAACAAGTTGACACCAAGTTTGGATTGCAGATGACACCAGGATTGGGGGTGTGGTGGACAGCGGACAGGGTTGCCTCGGACTGTGGCAGGATCTTGGTCAGATGGGCCGGGGGGCTGAGGAGTGGCAGATGGAGTTTAATTGGGATAAATGCGAGGTGCTGCATTTTGGGGAGGTGGGTCTTGGCAGGACTTGTACACTTGATGATGGGGTCTGGGGGAGTGTTGCTGGACAGGGAGACCCTGGAGTGCAGGTTCATAGCTCCTTGAAAGTGGAGTCGCAGGTAGATATGATAATGAAGGCGGCATTTGGTATGCTTCCTTTTATTGGTCAGAGTATTGAGTACAGGAGTTGGGAGGTCACATTGCGGCTGTACAATATGTTGGTTAAGTCACTTTTAGAATATGGCTTGCAATTCTGGTCTCCTTCCAAATCGGAAGGATTTGTGAAACTTGAAAGGGTTCAGAAAGGATTTACAAGGATGCTGCCAGGATTGCTGGGTTTGAGCAATAGGGAGAGATTGAATAGGCTGGGGCTGTTTTCCCTAGAACATCAGAGGGTAAGAGTGACCTTATAGAGGTTTATAAAATCATAAATAGGATAAATAGACAAGGTCTTTTCCTTAGGGTGGGGGAACCCAAGACTAGAGGACATAGGTCTATTTTATATCTTTCCCCTCTCACCCTAAACCTAAGGGGCAACTTTTTCACGCAGAGGTGGTACATGTACGTAATGAGCTGCCAGAGCAAGTGGTGGAGGTTGGTACAATTGCAACATTTAAGAGGCATCTGGATGGGTATATGAATAGGAAGGGTTTAGAGGGATATGGGCCGGGTGCTGGCTGGTGGGACTAGATTTGGTTGGGATAACTGGTCGACATGGACAAGTTGGACCGAAGGGTCTGTTTCTGTGTTGTACCCCTCTATGACTCTATGACACCCAGTCATCCCTTCTCAGTTAAGCAAGTTTTCTTGGCTAACTTGTTCCAAACTCCAAACTCCTTACCTTAAGAAAATAATGTGACTTGAATTTTTGAGAACTGTCCAGTGACTATAGTTCAAAGTGCACAAGCCTAGTTCATTAGTCTGTAAACCGTACTTCCAAATCTAGAAGCACAGACTGAGACTAAATTTAAAATTCTGCCTGATAGTCTACATCTATTGACTATGAGAATGTTATTTTACTGTGCACTCTTATTTTCTGCAGCACTGTAGGGATTTCCTCTATGTAGTTGGCATGGGTGTTGGCTTTTGAGAATAGGAAAGGACCTTCTGGACATGCCAATATTCAGAGGAGATCACTCAAAGTGACACCAAATATGAAGATCAAATGGTGACTTGGCAGTGATCTCTCTCCATGTTTAAAATCTAATGACATTTGTTTATTTCCCACCTGACAAAAAAACAAATTGAGCAAGGTGCAAATAGTAAAGGTCAAGTCGCAATAGTCCTACTAGATCATATGGCTGTTCTCTCATAAGAAGGTCACGACTCATGATCGTTTAGTTTGACATATCTCATGCAAGGGAAGAGGCTGAGAATGAGTGTCCTGCATGGTAACTGGTCCTTCAGCCAGTTATTGGCATCACTCAATCGCAAATCAGCTATCTAGTCAACTAAGCTAAGTGACCACTGTAAGGATAGAGAACTCATAATTGCACAACAATCAATCACATTTTCAAATAAAAAACAACAGAATTACAAATGGTGGAAATCAAAAACAAAAAAATTGCTGGAAAACTCAGCAGGTCTGGCAATATCGTGAACAGAAAGCATGGTTAACGTTTCAGGTCCAGTGATCCTTCTTCAGAATGGGTTCTCCAGTTCTGAGGAAGAGTTACTGGGCCTAAAACATTAAACCTGCTTTCTCCTCACTGATGGTGACAAAACTGAGTTTTTCCATCAAATTCTGTTTTTGCATCTGACCACAACTGCATATTTGTGGTGCCCTCCTCTTATTGTTATTGAGCTGACAGAGTACCAATATACAAAAGTCTAAAATGTCATCCCCACTCACGGCAGAACTGATTTTAAGTGCAAATAAACACCTTCACTGCTCAGAAACAGAATAGGGCCTATACAGCCTATTCATAATTTATTGGACAAAAGTTTATTTTACTCATTCTTTCTCACTTTGGGTTTTCTTGCATAAAACCTATAGACATTTAATCTTCATTACTTTATCACAAACCTTCCCTTTCACAGGCTCAGACCTATTATATTTCTATTTCTGCTCAGTTCTAACGAAGGTTTAACAGCTGAAAACATTAGCTACTTCCCTCTACAAGGGTGTTCCCAAATTATTTCAAACATTTCTTTTCTTAAGAGATCAGATTCAGAGCTTCTCCAGTGTTTTGCTTCTACAAATATTAACTTCTGTCTAATCTGTTGACTGACTTGTGTAACTTTCAGTATCTTCCAAGTCACTTATTTTCACAATAAGTGCTGTAGCTATGCTTATCTGATAAATTCTGAAGTACAAATTATCACTGCCCCATTTTCTGTATTTAATTGTGTGGGGTGTTGTACAGCATTTCTTCTGAAGTTTGGCAAAAAAATCCTTTTCCTAAACATTGCAATAATGACTTCTCTTAAAAAAAACACTTCTCACTGAAATATCATTCTGTAAGGGTGTGACGGCTTCAAATGCAATTGCTGGGCACAGTCAAATACTTAAAAACATCTTTCACTTGGATGGTCACTTATAACACATTGACTATTATTTCAATTATTGTACACTATTAACAATATTTGAAATGTACTTGGTTACAGTCTGACTCAGAACAATATATAGACAGGGAATTGAAATCTAATCACAGTATATTTGATTTCTGACTGAAATTATTTTATAACATTGATACTATTAACATGTTTGATAGCCGGTGACGAGCGGTGTCCCGCAGGGTTCGGTGCTGGGGCCACAGCTGTTCGCATTATATATTAATGATTTGGATGAGGGAACCGGGGGCATTCTAGCGAAGTTTGCCGATGATACGAAGTTAGGTGGACAGGCAGGTAGTACTGAGGAAGTGGGGAGGCTACAGAAGGATCTCGACAGGTTGGGAGAGTGGTCCAGGAAATGGCTGATGGAATTTAACTTGAGCAAGTGCGAGGTCTTGCACTTTGGCAAAAAGAATAAAAGCATAGACTACTTTCTAAATGGTGAGAAAATTAATAAAGCCAAAGCACAAAGGGATCTGGGAGTGCTAGTCGAGGATTCTCTAAAGGTAAACATGCAGGTTGAGTCCATGATTAAGAAAGCGAATGCAATGCTGTCTCTTATCTCAAGAGGGTTGGAATATAAAAGCAGAGATGTACTACTAAGACTTTATAAAGCTCTGGTTAGGCCCCATTTGGAGTACTGTGTCCAGTTTTGGTCCCCACACCTCAGGAAGGACATACTGGCACTGGAACGTGTCCAGCGGAGATTCACACGGATGATCCCTGGAATGACAGATCTAACATATGAGGAACGGCTGAGGATACTGGGATTGTATTCGTTGGAGTTTAGAAGATTAAGGGGAGACTTAATAGAGACGTATAAAATAATACATGGCTTGGAAAAGGTAGATGCTAGGAAATTGTTTCAGTTAAACGAGGAGACTAGGACCTGTGGACACAGCCTTAGAATTAGAGGGGGTCATTTCAGAACAGAAATGCGGAGACATTTCTTCAGCCAGAGAGTGGTGGACCTGTGGAATTCATTGCCACGGAGTGCAGTGGAAGCCGGGACGCTAAATGTCTTCAAGGCCGAGATTGATAGATTCTTGTTGTCTCAAGGAATTAAGGGCTACGGGGAGAACGCTGGTAAGTGGAGCTGAAATGCGCATCAGCCATGATTGAATGGCGGAGTGGACTCGATGGGCCGAATGGCCTTACTTCCACTCCTATGTCTTATGGTCTTATGATAGGTACTTGAAGTATTTGAGTAACAGATTTGACTTGTCTATAATCTAGATGACTTTACAATATGATGTTTAAAAATCTCATGCATATGCAGGAAAACAAGTTTCTACAATTTACACAGATGGTTTTATTTTGGTATTCAAAAAAATTAACTTGTGTGTCGAAGGGGTAACAGGCCAGATTTTCTTTCTTCAGTTGAGTGAAAACCATTCAGTGACGACATAAATAAAATTATATTTATTCTAGCCCGGACAGACTAATGTTGAACAAAGCAATAACAGAAAAAAAAACTAAAAGCAACCGAGTAAATTTTTCTGAAAACAGCAAGTCCCCCCTCTGCCTTACACTTTTGTGATTATGCTACTATAGCAACAGCAATGAATGCTAAACAAATGCAATTAACCATTTAGGTAAATTCAGTTATTTGCATTTGATCTGAAAATCAAAATCCACAAATGCAAACTTTCCCAAATGGGAGTGGATAAATGATGCCGGCACTAGGTAATGATACATTGTAATATATTATGAAAAGAAAATGATTCAGTGTTACAGCTGGTTAAATTATACTTCTCACACGCGACTCCATCAAAACAGGAAGACTCCACTTTAAATACCTGTTATGCACGCATACTACAATCACATAGCTATGTCAGACACACAGGAGAACTCTACATAATTAAACATTTGGTTTTGTAACGAGATGAGGTTCACCTTATCAGGAGCCATCTGAATTAACTAACTGCACTGTGACTTTGCAAACCTCTCATTTCCAAGGGAGTTTTCACTTTAACTGTTCATTACCACAGGAGTTTAACTATGGATAATCTCATTCTGTTTAATTTCCCACTTCATTCCATCCTTGAAGGACTGCTTACCTGCAGGTGTGAAGAATTACACCCAACTATGAATAAAACTCAGCATTAAAGGGCGTTTCTCTGTTTCGCAAATTGTCCTGATTCATTGACCTTCTCCCCAGTGTCCTCAAAAAAAGTAGACTGAACATCTCACCCACCCAAGGCCTAAATAATCTTTAGCTGTTTCACTGATGACCTTTCTTCCATCACAAGGTCAGAAATGGGGCGGTACATTGATGATCGCCCAGAGTTCAGTATTCTTCATGACTCCTTAAATACTGAAGCAGTTGTGTCCAAATGCAGTAAGACATGGACACATCCAGTTTCAGAAGTGGCAAGAAACATCTGCAACAAACATGGTCCAGGAAATGACCACCTTCCCTTTCACTATTGCTGAATCCTCCACTACCAACATTCTGGGGGTTTACCATTAACCAGAAAGTGAACTGCACGAGCCACATAAAAACAGTGGATTCAAGTCCTATCTGCTCCAGAGGTGTGTGTCATAACCTGCCCGAATAGGTTGATTAAAAATCTCAATTTCCAGGGTTAGTCCAGTCAATATTACCTGAGTTCAGTTGGTGCAAATTCCCACTCATCCTGAATTCCTGACCAACTCCTCAGCTGTGCCA
The DNA here is from genome assembly GCF_037043375.1 of Chiloscyllium plagiosum. Lineage (NCBI taxonomy): Eukaryota > Metazoa > Chordata > Chondrichthyes > Orectolobiformes > Hemiscylliidae > Chiloscyllium > Chiloscyllium plagiosum. The sequence continues at coordinate 747,388 of NW_028270177.1, read as the reverse complement.
ACGTGATATCAAAACTGGACTGGCTAACCAGATCCATGCACTCACTGAATGATCCTGAAAACTACAACTGCAACAAACGGGCGGCACGGTGGCCCAGTGGTTAGCACTGCTGCCTCACAGCGCCAGAGACCCGGGTTCATTTCCCGCCTCAGGCGACTGACTGTGTGGAGTTTGCACGTTCTCCCCGTGTCTGCGTGGGTTTCCTCCGGGTGCTCCGGTTTTCTCCCACAGTCCAAAGATGTGCAGGTCAGGTGAATTCGCCAGGCTAAATTGCCCGTTGTGTTAGGTAAGGGAAGGATGTAGGGGTAGGGGTATGGGTGGGTTGCGCTTCGGCGGGGCGGTGTGGACTTGTTGGGCCGAAGGGCCTGTTTCCACACTGTATCTAATCTAATCTAATCTACAAAGTACTGTAGACGCCGCAAATTTAAATAAAAGCAGAAAATGCTGGAAACATTCAGCAGGGCAAGTTATATTTATGGAGAAAGATAGAGATAATGTTCCATATCACAGGTTAGATTAGATTAGATTACAGTGTGGAAACAGGCCCTTCGGCCCAACAAGTCCACACCGACCCGCCGAAGCGCAACCCACCCATACCCCTATATTTACCCATTACCTAACTCTACGGGCAATTTAACATGGTCAATTCACCTGACCTGCACATTTTTGGATTGTGGGAGGAAACCGGAGCACCCGGAGGAAACCCACGCAGACACGGGGAGAATGTGCAAACTCCACACAGCTTGAATTGAACCCGGGTCTCAGGCGCTGTGAGGCAGCAGTGCTAACCACTGTGCCACCGTGCTGCCCAGGTCTTAGCCAAAACTGGAATATGAGAGAGTTCATCAGACAGGAACAGAAGTAGGACATTCAGCCCATTAAGTCAGCTCTGGTGTAATCATTGTCACTCCACTTTTCTGCCTTTTTCCCATAACACTGGATTCCCTTATTGATTAGAAATCTAGCCATCTCAGCCTTGAACACACTTTATCATACAGCATCGACAGCCTCTGTGGCAAAGAATTCCACAGATTCACTACCATCATAGAAAATAAATTTTTCATATCTGTATTAAAAATGCAACCCTTTACTATGCGATTGTATCCTCTGAAACTAGGTTCTGCCAAGAAGGGGAGCAATCTTTCCTCATCTACCCTGTAAATCCTCTGAAAATCTTAACATGTTTCAATCGGTCACCTCTTAGTTTTCTAATTTACAGTGAGTGCAGGTCCAATCTACTCAACTTATCCTAATAAGACAGCCCTCCACACCCTGTTACAGGCTCATGAAGCTTCTCTGGACTGCCTCCAATGCAGGTGACTATTCCATAGAAAAGGAGACCAAAACTGTTCACAATATTCCAACAGTTGTCTGGCTATTTTTTTTACTTATACTCCATTCCCTTTGAAAATAGATGCTAGCAATTTGTGCAGAAGGATTCCCAATTCCCTGTCCCGTAGCTTTCTGCAGTTTTTCTCCATTAAATAAAATTCAACCTCTGTATTCTTCTTGCTAAAATACATAATTTCATATTTTCCCATGATGTATTCCAACTACCAAGGTACTTTGGCCATTCACCTATCCTATGACCCCCTGCTGACTGTCATCCTTATCACTTGCCTGTCAACTTTTGTGTCACCCGCAAACTTGACAATAGTATGTTCACTTTCCTCATCCAACTCATTAACATATATTATAAACAACTAACTCAGCATTGATCTCTGCAGCATTCCACTACTCTCAGGTAGCTAACCTGAACATGCACCTTTTATCTCAACTCTGTGGTCTATTATTAAATCAATTTTCTATCCATGATAATAAACAAATTTCAACACCTTGCGCAGTTATCTTACTAAGTACCTTATCAAATATTTTCTGAAAATCTAAAAAAGAGTAAATCTAACAGATGAGAAGCTGAAACTTCTGTGCCAAGTCGGTCATCTGTCTCCCCAAACTTGCTCCAAATCAGGAGTGTGTTGGAATATTCGCTGCTTGCCTAGATGGGGAGCACCACCAACACTCCAAAAGCTTACCACGGCCCAGGACATAGCAGCCCAATTGATTGGCACCACAGCCACCACTTTCACCATCCATTTCTTCCACCCAATGCACAATGGTAGCGAGGTATACAAAATGAATGCAGCAATTGAGCTAGATTCCTTCAAAGGAACCTGTCAAATATTTGACCTCTACCACCTAGAAAGAAAAAGGACAGCAAATACACGGGCACACTACCACTTGCAAGATCCCCTCCAAGCCACTCACCATCCTGACTTGGAAATATATCATATATAATGTGCCTTCAATGTCAATGGACCAAACTCAGAGTCCATATAGTGCAAAAGAAGCTATTCAGCCTACAAAGCCTGTACCAACCCCCCCAAGGAGCACTGTACCGAACCCAGCCCCTACACCTGCATTTTCCATGGATAATTCACAAAGATTGATCAAAGGGCTGACAGCAAATAATACCGAAGACTCAGTTTCCATCCTCAGCCATCCAAACAGATGGCCAACAGAACTACTGGATCAACTTGTGCACTGAATTACAGAAACATGTTCACTTATATAGTGCGTTTAATCTGAAAAGGTATCCCAACATGCTTCAGAGGTGCTAAAAACAAAATGTGATGCTAAATCATAGAAGGAAATGAGGAAAATTGGGTCAAATGTTTGATCAGTGATGGACTAAGTATCTTAAAAGAGATGAAAAAGGTGAAGAGCTTAAGAGAGAGAATTCCAGAGCTTTAGATTCAGAAAAGAAAGCACAACAATCAATCATAAAATAATTAAATTGATCAAGAGCACAAGATCTTTGAGGTTTGTAGAGCTGGAGGAGTTGGGAAAAGACAAGACCATAAAGAGAAAGAAAATGCAAAGTTTAAGGCCGAGGTATTATTTGCCTGGTAGCCAATTCAGGTCATTGAATACAGGAGTAATGGATGAACAGGATTTGACATAATTAAACTCATGGATCACAGATGTCCTCAAGTCTATGGAGACCAGCCAGGAATGCATTGGAATAGTCAAGTCTCACATCCAAATTGGCAGGAGTAGGCATTCAGCTCTACAAATCTATTAGTTCAAAATGATCCTGGCTAATCTGATTACTCCACATTCTTGCCTATTCATGATCATCTAAGAACCCCTTGTTTATCATGAATCAATCTTTCTGTCTTAAAAATATTCAAAGGCTCTGCTTCCATTTTCTTTCAAGGCCAAAGGCACTCCAAAAGCTTAACCTTATCTGAAAGAGAAAAAAATTCTCAACTTAAATGAGTGACCACAACTTTTAAAAGAAACCCTAGATTCTACCACTACAGGAAGCATCCTTTCCACATCCATGCTGTTGACACCCCTCAAATATCATGTGCTTCAATCAAGTCGCTTTGAACTTCTAACCTCCAGCAGATAGAAGCCTCATAAGACAACCCATGTCTTCAATAGATTTGTCTGGTTCACCTTCTCTGATCTGCTTCTAATGCATTTGCTTCCTTTCTTACATAAGGTCAAAACTGTACAAGGTACTCCAGATGTGGTCTCAAAAATGCACCATTTGATTGAAGCATAACCTTCCTATTTCTCTATTAAACTCCCTTCACAATAAACACTAACATGCTATTAGCTTTGGTATGCAAATAATCATACAAAACTGGAGTATTGCTGACAAAAGGCACATTGTGTCAAAGTTTTTCACCATGTACTCCAATGGACAACACTTTGGTATTTCTTGATGAAAAGATTCAACGAAATCACTCTTCTTGCAGTAACTCATTTTTCAGCTTTGGTAGCTAATACTTTGTTAGCCTTCCTACCAACTTGTCCCCTGGAATATTAACCATTTTCAATTCGTACATTAAGACACCCAGTGCCCTCTGCAGCTCATAACTCTGCAATCTCTTGTCATTCAAGAGTCAAGTGATTGGAGATAAAACTTGTTTTTGAACACCAAGTGGCTCAAATCTGGACAGCAGTGCCTGAGGATATGGTGGAAGAAAATTCAGTCATGAGGTTCAAAATAGAATTGGAAGGGGAAAACTGCAGGTGTATAGGGAAAAAGCAGGCAAGTGTGAATTGAACAGCTCTTACAGAAAATCAGCTTAGAAAAGACAGGTCCTTCCATACTGTAACCAATGATTTTATATCGGACTTTATTTAAATGGACAGAAAGGCAAAACTAGGGTTGCTCTGTTTGGGAGAAAAAGGTCAAAGATTTGATTAAAATATTCGGGTGACAGACAGAAATTGTCACAGTTACTAGTGCTGTCACGGACAGATGCATGCGCAGGCAGACAAATTGGCACAGATGAGGTCAAGTGTGTTCCCTCAGTCTCACTACAGACCCTGTCTTGCAGCAATGTTCCCTTGGAACCAAAGCATTTGATCAGAAGCACTGCTACCACCAAGACAGTCCTAGTGGTGGACACTGAAAACCCCTACAGTATATTCTGTACTAATACCACCCTCAGTGCTTCCTCCAAGTGTTGCTCAACATTTGTACTGACTCATCAGCCAAGGGAGGACAGTATGTGGTAATGAGCAGGAGGTTTCCTTGCCCATACTTAACCTGACATCAGAGACTTCATGGGGTCCCAAGTCCCTTGAGGACTCCAAAGGCGACTCACTTTCAAATGTAAACTTTTGGGCAGGAATGGTGATGTGGGGTCTGTGTCATTGTCTGTAAGGCAGGATTCCCTAAGTAGGACTGTGTCAGGCTGTAGCTCAACAAACCTGGGAGACAGCTCTCCCAATTTCAGCATTAGCCCCCAGATGTTAGCACTTTGCAGGGTTGACAGGGCTGTCTTTGGCGTTGTTATTTCCAGTACCTAGGTCAATGCCAGCTGGTCCATCTAGTTTGATTTCTTTGTTGAGACTTCACAGTAATTGATACAATATTGTTGTGCCTCTGGAGTCACATGTAGGCCAGACTAAGTGAGGATGAGAGATTTTCTTTCCTGAAAGATACTCCTGAGCCAGAAGGGTTTTTCAGACAATCAATGATTACATGACGAATCATATCTTCTAAAAACTGAATTCAAATTCAACCATCAGCTTTAATGGATTCGAACCCAGAACAATGGCTGAGCTCTTACATTAGGAGAAAGTGAGGACTGCAGATGCTGGAGATCAGAGCTTAAAAATGTGTTGCTGGAAAAGCGCAACAGGTCAGGCAGCATCAAAGGAACAGGAGAATCGACGTTTCGGACATAAACTCTTCTTCAGGAATGAGGAGGGTGTGGCAAGCAGGTTAAGATAAAAGGTAGGGAGAAGGGACTTGGGGGAGGGGCGCTGGGAATACAATAGGTGGAAGGAGGTTAAGGCGAGGGTGATAGGCCGGAGAGCGGGTGGGGGCGGAGAGGTCGGGAAGATGATTGCAGGTCAAGAAGGCGGTGCTGAGTCTGAGGGTTGGGACTGAGATAAGGTGGGGGGGGGGGGGGGGAAGGGAAATGAGAAAGCTGGAGAAATCTGCATTCATCCCTTATAGTTGGAGGGTTCCTAGGTGGAAGATGAGGCGCTCTTCCTCCAGGCATCGTGTTGCCATGGTCTGGCGACGGAGGCGGCCAAGGACCTGCATGTCCTTGGCGGAGTGGGAGGGGGAGTTAAAGTGTTCAGCCACGGGGTGGTTGGGTTGGTCGGTCCGGGTTTCCCAGAGGTATTCTCTGAAACATTCCGCAAGTAGGCAGCCTGTCTCCCCAATGTAGAGGAGGCCACATCGGGTGCAGCGGATGCAATAGATGATGTGTGTGGAGGTGCAGGTGAATTTCTGATGGATATGGAAGGATCCCTTGGAGCCTTGGAGGGAAGTGAGGGGGGAGGTATGGGACCAGGTTTTGCATTTCTTGCGGTTGCAGGGGAAGGTGCTGGGAGTGGAGGCTGGGTTGGTGGGGTGTGTGGATCTGACGAGGGAGTCGCGGAGGGAGTGGTCTTTCTGGAACGCTGATAGGGGTGGGGAGGGAAATATATCCTTGGTGGTGAGGTCTGTTTGGAGGTGGCGGAAATGACGAAGGATGATACGATGTATCTGGAGGTTGGTGGGGTGGTAGGTGAGGACCAGTGGGGTTCTGACCTGGTGGCGATTGGAGGGGCAGGGTTCAAGGGTGGAGGAGCGGGAAGTGGAGGAGATGCAGTGGAGAGCATCATCAACCACGTCTGAGAGGAAATTGCGGTCTTTGAAGAAAGTGGCCATCTGGGTTGTTCGGTATTGGAATTGGTCCTCCTGGGAGCAGATGCGGCGAAGACGAAGGAATTGGGAATATTGGATGGCGTTTTTACGGAGGCAGGGTGGGAGGAGGTGTAATCAGCCCCAACCCTCAGACTCAGCACCGCCTTCTTGACCTGCAATCTTCCTTCCGACCTCTCCGCCCCCACCCCCTCTCCAGCCCGTCACCCTCACCTTAACCTCCTTCCACCTATCGTATTCACAGCGCCCCTCCCCAAAGTCCCTCCTCCCTACCTTTTATCTTAGCCTGCTTGGCACACCCTCCTCATTCCTGAAGAAGGGCTTATGCCCGAAACGTCGATTCTCCTGTTCCTTGGATGCTGCCCGATCTGCTGCGCTTTTCCAGCAACACATTTTTAAGCTCTGAGCTCTTATATTGACAATACGACAAGGCCATTGCTTCCCCATGGTCTGTCATGGGGAAGATGCCAAAATCAATTGATGAGGTTATAGCTTGACAATTACAAATTTCAAGATAATCAGAACAAGTCAGTAGTTTTATGAAAGAGAAATCACACTTCACCAATGTAAAGAAGGTAGCTCCCTAAAGGAGTAACCTGTCAAGACAACCTTGGCCACTTACTGTACTTGGTATTTCCAGAAGGCAGTTAACAAAGGGCAACGTAAAACATTACTACTCAAAATCAAGGTTGGGAAGGATATGGGCCAGGAGCAAGTTGGTGGGACTAGTTTAATTTGGGCTTTTGCTTAGCATGGACTGGTTGGACCAAAGGGTCTGTTTCAGTGCTGTATGACACAAGGACTATGGCTAAACAGGTCTGTCTGATTGACAGGATGTAACAAGTAGTGTTCCAGAGAAATCTGGGCTGGGGACTCAAATTTTAAAACTTATATCAATTAGATGAAGGGATCAAAGACATAGTAGCTAAATTTGAGGATACCACAAAGATAGGTAGGAAAGCATATTGTAAAAAGGACATAAGGAGGTTGCAAAACAATGTAAATAGATTGAGTGAGAGCACAAAATCTAGCAGTAGGATATGAGAAAATGTGTAACTTCTATTCTTCTGGCCAAAATAAGGATTACTAAAACACAATGACTGCAGATGTTTAAACTGTACAGAGATCCAGGCGTTCTAGTGCATGAGTCACAAATGGTTATCATACAGGCACAGCAATTGAGATTAATGAAATGCTTTCCTCTGTGATAAGGAGAATTTAACATAAAAGGAAACAATGATATGCTTCAATTATACTGGGCACTGCGGAGATCAAGCCTCAAAAACAGTGTACAGTTTTGATCTCTTTATTGAAGGATGCATATCAATACATTAGAAACAATCTGTAGCAGGAGGAGGAATCAGAAGGCCAAAAACAGGGCACGATATAGCTTCAGCTGAGAAGATTAGGGTGAATCCAAAGACATTAAATATATTAAAGAAGAAAGAATAACTTTAGAGACAGAATAGGACATCTCAAGGACCTAAGTGAACATGTACATGTGGAACCGCAGGTAATAGGCAAGGTCCTTAATCAATACTTCTCCTCTATTTACCGTGGAAAAAGACACGAAAACTTTGGAAAGTTAGTGGTAATATCTTGGGGACAGTCCATATCACAGTGGTATTGGACATATTAGAATGTATGAAGGTGGATAAATCTCCTGGTCCCGACTAGGTATATCCTCGAAAACTGCAAGAGGCTGAAAAGAAATTGCAGGGGCCCTGGCTGATATTTTAACGTCACCGTTAGCCACAGGAGAGGTCCCGGAAGACTGTAGGGCAGTGAATGTTGAGCCCTTATTAAAGAAGGGATGCAAGGAAAAACCTGGGAACTATAGACCAGTAAGCCTAACATCTCTAATGGGTACATTACTGAGAAAATTCTGAGGGATAAGATCTACGTGCATTTGGAAAGACAGGGGTTGATTAGATGTAGGCAGCATGGCTTTGTATGTGGGAGATCATGCCTCATAAATTTGTAGGAGTTCTTTTCAGCTTGTACGAGAGGGGTGATAGATTTAAGACTGATGTCAGAGGCAAGTTCTATACACAGAGAGTGACAAGGGCGTGGAATGCCCTACCTGCTAAGATAGTCAACTCAGCCACATTAAGGAGGTTTAAACAATCCTTAGATAAGCTCATGGATGATTTTGGGATAGTGTAGGGGGACGAGCTGAGAATAGTTCACAGGTCGGCGCAACATCGAGGGCCAAAGGGCCTGCTCTGCGCTGTATTGTTCTATGTTCTAAGTGACCAGGAAGATTGATGAGGGCACGGCAGTAGACAGAGTCTGTATGGATTTCAGTAAGGCCTTTGATAAGATTCCACATGGTAGGTAGCTCTGGAAGGTTACATCGGGATTCCAGGGAAAGAAGTAGGAAAGGTGAAGGAAGGATGCTTGTCGAACTGAAGGCCTGTAACTAGTGGTGTGCCTTGGGTCGATGCTGGACCCATTACTGTTTATTATCTACATCAATGATTTGGATGAGAACGTACAAGGTATGATTAGTAAGTTTGCAGATGACATAAAATAGGCAGCATTATGGACAGTGAGGAAGGTTATCAGAAATTGCAGCAGGACCTTGATCAGCTGGGGAAACAGTCCAGGAAGTGGCAAATGGCGTTTAATATAGGTAAGTGTGAGGTGTTGCATTTTGGAAAGTCAAATCAAGGGAGGAGTTTCATGGTGAGTAGAACAGAGGGACCTTGGAGTTCAGCTGCACCGTTCTCTGAAAGTGGAGTCACAGGTAGACAGGGCAGGGTCTTTTGACAGACTGGCTTTCCTCAGTCAGGGCAATAAATTGGGAAGTTATGTTGCAGTTGTACAGGACATTAGTGACGCTGCATTTGGGAGTACAGTATTGTGTTTAGTTTTGGTCACCTTGCTAGAGGAAGGATGTTATTAAACTGAAAAGAGTGCATTAGAAATTTACAAGTATTTTGCCAGGACTCAAGAGACTATGGTATAGGGAGACGTTGGACAAGCTTTTTTCTCTTTAGAGCATAGGAGATTGAAGGTGGTGGTTGGGGGTGGGAAAGCAGGGAAACATTATAAAAGTGTATAGCATCATGAGAGGCAGGATAGGGTTGCATTCAGTCTTTTTCCCAGGACTGGGGAAGCGAGTACTAGAAGACACCAGTTTAAGGTTAAAGGGGAAAGAATAAATGGGAACCTGAGGGACAAAGTTTTTAAAAAAAGAGGGTAGTACACATCTGGAATCAGCTGTCAGCAGAAGTGGTTGAGGCGTGTACATGAACAATATTTAAAAGGAATTTGGAGCAAATACATGGATAGGAAAGGCTTAAAAGGATATGGGCCAAGTGCAGGGAAATGGGGTTAGCATGGTCGGACAGTTTGGTTGACATGGACCAATTTGGGCCAAAGGACCTGTCTATGTGCTGTAGGACTCGAAGGCACTATTGGGAGATTGACACCTTGAATGAGCAGGTTGCCATATGAGAAATAAATTGCACAGACTGGGCTTGATTTCACTAGAGTTTGGAAGAGTAAGAAGTGACTAAAATGATGTTTTCTCTTGTAGGTGAGTCCAGAACAAGGCGCATCACTTTAAAATTAATGGTTTCTCTTTTGGGGAGGAGGAAGAGAAATTCTCTCTCAGTGGATTGTGCAACTTTGGAATTCTCTGCCTCAGATGGCCGTGGAGGAGGAACATTAAATATTTTTAAGCTGGTGGTAGCTTGATTTTTGTAGGCAGCAAAATCAAAGGTTATCATGAGTAGGTGAGTAGATGAGAATGTGAAATTCAAGGTGACTGGCATATCTCTACTCTTAATTTGTATTTTGATCTGTATGTTCATATGGATAGACTTTTAGCAGGCACTTTAGGAAATAGTGCAGGTGCAAAGAAAAGTCATTGCAAGTAACGTACTATGATAAATAAACAAGGTCAGAACCAGACAAATGCTGATATAAGAACACAGAAACAGGTGTCAACCATTAGCCCTTTGAATCTATTCCACCATTCAATACAATCATTGCTGATCATTCCTAGTTTCAGCTTCCTCCCCATACCATTTGAACCCTTTAGCCCCAAGAGTTATACCAAACTCCTTTTTGAAAACATTCAATGATTCTGCCTGAACTGCTTTCAATGGCAGAGAATTTCAATGAGGCACAACACTGAGGGTGAAGAAATTTCTCATCTTATTCCTAAATTACCCTGCACCCTTAGACTGTCACCACTGCTTCTAGAGTCCCTGATAAATTAGGAACATTCTTCCTGCATTTATCCTGTCTAAACCAATTAGAATTTTACAGTTTTCCAGGAGATACCCCTCATTCTTCAAAATGCCAGGGAATACAGTCCTAACTAATCCAGTTTCTCCTCATACATCATTCCTGCCATCCCAGAATCAGACTGGTAAGCCTTTGTTGCATTTGTTCCAGTGCCAAATATCCTTCCACAGATAAGGAGACAAAATGTCTTCGCTGGAGTGTTACAGTCATAGTCATAGAGATGTACAGCACAGAAACAGACCCTTCGGTCCAACTTGTCCATACTGACTAGATATCCTAAATTAATCTATCCCCATTTGGGGATCCCTACCTACCTACTCATATACCCATCCAGATGTCTTTTAAAAGTTGCAATTGCACCAACCTCCATCACTTCCTCCGGCAGCTCATTCCATAGACACACCATCCTCTGAGTGAAAACGTTGCCTCTTGTCCCTTTTAAATCTTTCCCCTCTCACTTTAAACCTATGCCTCTAGTTTTTGACTCTCCCACCACAGGGAAAAGACCTTGATTTTATATCAAAGACCCTATGATTTTATATACCTCTATGGTCACCACTGAGTTTGATCACCATTTTCTCTCTGGATAGAATGTTTAGTAGGACTGTCTCATGAAGAATAATTGGTTCAATTGGGCCTGCGTTCATTAGAGCTGAAAAGGACAACAGGATGTTGAATTGAAATGTATAAATTTTTAACAGGATTAGAAGCAGGGAGTCTAGACCAGCAGTCAGAATTTCAGGATATAGGGCTGAGGTGAGAAAACATTTATTCACTTAGATGGTCAAAGTGGAATTTGCTACCACAGAAGGTTGTGGAGGCCAGGTGACAGCGTATTCAAGAAAGGGATTGATAAATTCAGATTTTAATTATATCATGGGGCATGACAGAAAGTGGTAGATATGACATTAAGACAGAGGGCCAACTATGAACATACTGAATGGCAGGGCAGACTCGAAGGGCCAAATAACAACTCCTGCTTCCAGTTTTTATTTTAGAAAGCAATGAAGAGTTTGCCACATTACTGTGGGTCTGGAATTATATGTAGAACAGACTAGGTAAGGAGGGCTGGAAGAGCACAGCAATTCAGGCAGCATCCGAGGACAGGCAAAATCGACGTTTCGGGCAAAAGCCCTTCATCAGGAATAAAGGCAGAGAGACTGAAGTGTGGAGAGATAAGCTAGAGAAGGTGGGGGTGGGGATAGAGTAGCATAGAGTACAAAAGGTCAGTGTGGAAGGAGATGAAGGTGATAGGTCAGGGAGGAGAGGGTGGAGTGGATAGGTGGAAAAGGAGCTAGGCAGGTCGGACAAGTCCAGACACGTCAGGGGATCGTATTGCTGGAGGTTAGAAATTAGGATGAGGTGGGGGAAGGGGAAATGAGGAAACTGTTGAAATCCACATTGATGCCCTGGGGTTGAAGTGTTCCGAGGCGGAAGATGAGGCGTTCTTCTTCCATGCGTCTGGTGGTGAGGGAGCGGCGGTGGAGGAGGCCCAGGACCTCCATATCCTCGGCAGAGTGGGAGGGGGAGTTGAAATGTTGAGCCACGGGGCGATTTGGTTGGTTGGTGCGGGTGTCTCGGAGATGTTCCCTAAAGCGCTCTGCTAGGAGGCGTCCAGTCTCCCCAATGTAGAGGAGACCGCATCGGGAGCAACAGATACAATAAATTATATTAGTGGATGTGCAGGTAAAACTTTCATGGATGTGGAAGGCTCCTTTAGGGCCTTGGATGGAGGTGAGGGAGGAGGTGTGGGCACAGGTTTTACAGTTCCTGCGGTGGCAGGGGAAAGTGCCAGGATGGGAGGGTGGGTCGTAGGGGGGCGTGGACCTGATCAGGTAGTCACGGAGGGAACGGTCTTTGCGGAAGGCGGAGAGGGGTGGGGAGGGAAATATATCCCTGGTGGTGGGGTCTGTTTGAAGGTGGCGGAAATGTCGGCGGATGATTTGGTTTATGCGAAGGTTGGTAGGGTGGAAGGCGAGCACCAGGGGCGTTCTGTCCTTGTTGCGGTTGGAGGGGTTGGGTCTGAGGACGGAGGTGCGGGATGTGGACGAGATGCGTTGGAGGGCATCTTTAACCACGTGGGAAGGGAAATTGCGGTCTCTAAAGAAGGAGGCCATCTGGTGTGTTCGGTGGTGGAACTGCTCCTCCTGGGAGCAGATATGGCGTAGGCGGAGGAATTGGGAATACGAGATGGCATTTTTGCAAGAGGTAGGGTGGGAAGAGGTGTAATCCAGGTAGCTGTGGGAGTCGGTGGGTTTGTAGAAAATGTCAGTGTCAAGTCGGTCGTCACTGATGGAGATGGAGAGGTCCAGGAAGGGGAGGGAGGTGTCAGAGATAGTCCAGGTAAATTTAAGGTCAGGGTGGAATGTGTTGGTGAAGTTGATGAATTGCTCAACCTCCTCGCGGGAGCATGAGGTGGCGCCAATGCAGTCATCAATGTAGCGGAGGAAGAGGTGGGGAGTGGTGCCGGTGTAATTACGGAAGATCAACTGCTCTACGTACCCAACAAAGAGACAGGCATAGCTGGGGCCCATACGTGTGCCCATGGCTACCCCTTTGGTCTGGAGGAAGTGGGAGGATTCAGAGGAGAAATTGTTAAGGGTGAGGACCAGTTCGGCCAAACAAATGAGAGTGTCGGTGGAGGGGTACTGTTGGGAACGTCTGGAGAGGAAAAAATGGAGGGCTTGGAGGCCCTGGTCATGGCGGATGGAGGTGTAGAGGGATTGGATATCCATGGTGAAGATGAGGCGTTGGGGCTGGGGAAACGGAAGTCTTGGAGGAGGTGGAGGGCGTGGGTGGTGTTTGGAGGAGGTGGAGGGCGTGGGTGGTGTCTTGGAGGAGGTGGACTCTATCCCCACCCCCACCCTCCTCTAGCTTATCTCTCCACGCTTCAGTCTCTCTGCCTTTATTCCTGATGAAGGGCTTTTGCCCGAAACGTCGATTTTGCCTGTCCTCGGATGCTGCCTGAATTGCTGTGCTCTTCCAGCACCACTGATCCAGAATCTGGTTTCCAGCATCTGCAGTCATTGTTTTTACCTAGGTAAGGAGGGCAGTTTTCCTTCCCTAAAAGGTCATTAATGAACCAGTTGGGGTTTTCCGACAATCAAACATGATCTCATGGTCATTAGGCTTTTAACTCCAGACCTTTACCCCTTTCAATCTGCCACGATGGGATTCAATCTGGGTCCCGCAACATTACCTTATTCTCTGATTATTAGTTCAGAAATAATACCACGATGCCATTGCTTTTCTCAAGAAAAACAGCTTCATTAAAAGAAACCAGACACATACTAACCAACAAGATTAGGCTCACTGCTCATCACTATTCTTTAAAAAAAAGGAACCTGAATGAGTCAGACTCATTGTCAGTGTTCCATTTAACAACTAGCCTCCAACAGAACTTGGAATGGATACAGCACAGACAGTGGCCACATGCCCATCAAATCTGTGCTGGTGTCAGCATTCTGCAAGAATAACTCAATCAGTTCCATTCTCCTGCCTTTTCCACTTAGCCATGGAATTCTTCCTCATCAGACAATCTTTTCACTCGCTTGAAAGCCAAGACTGATTGTGCATCCATTAGATTCTCAGTTTGTGAATTAGAGATTCTAATTCAATACTGAAAAAGGATTTTCTACAAGTCATTAATTTTTTTGCTAGTTACCTTAAATCTGGTTCTCAATCGGACTTATCGTCAACCAGTCTCTCCAGATCCTCATGAGCTTGAACACTTTTATCCAATCTCCTCTCAACAATCTGTTCTTCAAGAACAGCCCCCGTTTTTCTAACATACCCACATAACTGAAGTGTCTCATCTCTGGAATCATTGTTGGGAAACTCTACTCCATATTTTCTAATGTCTTCACATCCTTCAAACCACAGAAATGTTGAAATGAGCCATTCAGCCCATCCCATATGCACTGATTGAGTAAACTCGCTGCTACTCTAGTCCCACGTACTAGCCCCTTATCTATACCTTGCAAGTTCCAGTGTTGCAGGGGCAGATTCAGGTTCCATGTAATTAAGTAGAAGATTCCTGCTTTGACCATCAAGCAAGACAGTGAATTCTAGACACACACCACCCTGAGTGAAAACATTGCTTGTCACATCCCCTCTGATCCTGCTACCCATCGGAGAGGACGTTCCCTGACGTTTCAGGGAACACCTCTGGGAAACCCGCACCAACCAGCCCAACCACCCCATGGCTGAACACTTTAACACCCCCTCCCACTCCGCCAAGGACATGCAGGTCCTTGGCCTCCTCCATCACCAGACCCTGACCACATGATGCCTGGACGAAGAGCGCCTCATCTTCCGCCTCGGAACCCTCCAACCACACGGGATGAATGTAGATTTCTCCAGCTTCGTCATTTCCCCTCCCCCCACCTTTTCTCAGTCCCAACCCTCTGACTCAGCACCGCCCTCTTCGCCTGCAATCTTCTTCCCGACCTCTCCGCCCCCACCCCCTCTCCGGCCTATCACCATCACCCTCACCTCCTTCCACCTATTGTATTCCCAGCGCCCCTCCCCCCCTACCTTTTATCTCAGCCCTCTTGGCACAGCAGCCTCATTCCTGAAGAAGGGCTGATGCCCGAAACATCGATTCTCCTGCTCCTCGGATGCTGCCTGGCCTGCTGTGTTTTGCCAGCACCACATTTTTCAACTCCTGCTACCTATCACCTTGTATCTATGCCACCTGATAACCAACCTTGCCACTGAAGAAAAACAGTTCTTCCCTTTTCACTCCTCAGCCTCCTTGAAGGAAAATAACTGGAGCCAATTTAACCTTTCCTCAGAGCACAACTGAGGAACATGTTACTAAGCCTTGACAATCTCCTCTCTATTCTTTCTCGAGCAATTCTGTCCTCCTTGTAATGCAGTGAACAGACCTGTATCCAAAATTCAGCTGTGAACAAACTAGTGTTTTGTACAATTCCAACATTATATCTTTGCTTTTACATTCAATGAAGGCAATTATCCCATGCATCTTCTTGTATTTCCTCTCAGAGGATTGTGCATCTTTGGAGCTCCTTGCTACAGAGAGCTGCGTAGACAAAGTCCGTGCATATATCTAAGGCTGAGACAGATAGATTCTTGATCAATAGGGAATCAAAGATTACAGAAATACCTGCAGGATGGTGAACGTAACAAATATCTGATCTGCCCATGCTCCTATTGAATGGTGCAGCAGGCTCAAAGGGCTAAATGCCTACTTCTGTTCATTTTTCTTATGGTTTTAATTACCTGTTTTACCATCTTTGGGGACCCGTGGACACAGACTCAGGTCTCTCACTTCCTCCAACCATCTCAGCACTCTCCCAATTACTGGGTATTCCCTTGCTTGGTTTGCCCTCCTAATAACATATTTCTCCAGACTGAATTAAATTTGTCACTTTCCTGCCCATTCAGCAAAACCGTTGAGATGAAATCAAAAGCCATCCTCTTGATTATCACCTACCTGGAAAACTTTTAAGCTGATTATGCCTCCTACACTTAAACCGGAATAATTATCATATAAACCACAAACATCAAGGAACCCAACACTGAGACCTGTGGATTACTACTGGATATTACCTTCCATTCACAAAAGCATCCATTGACCATTTCCTGTCGTATCCTCTCGCCGAGCGATCTAAATACAATCTTTCTTGAAGTGTAATGCCCAGAACTGAATGCTGGACTCCAGCTTTTATACAAGCTCAACACAACTTTCTTGCTCTGTACATTTCTACTCTAGATAAATCTCAGTGGGCCATATATTATATTAGCCATTATTTCAACTTGCTGTCTATATTTCAATGATGTGTATACATATATTCCAAGATCCCTCTTCTCCAGCACCTCTTTGGAATTGTATCCTTTACTGTATATGGTCTCTGAATTCTTCCTAGCAAAACAAATCAATTCTCATTTACCCACATTAAATTTTGTCTGTCACTTGTACATCAATCTATGTCTTTTTTTTTTCAGTTTAATGCTATCCATACCATAGTTTACAATTATTTTCAATTTCTGGGTCATCTGCAAAGGGTGATATCGTACTCTATGATGTCAAGTCTAGACCATGAGGGTACATCAAGAAAAGCAGGCAATGTTGTTGTCAAGCTAGAGCTTGACCAAAAACTGTAAGAGGAATTAAATTTTTACAATAATTACTGTATGCACAAGTGAAGTTACAAAAATGACCAGGGGTCGGAATACTATGGTAAGTCTTAAATCCAAGACGTCTTTTTACAATTAATTTCAGAATCAGATATTTTAGAATTCCATCAAGACAACAAAAAAAATCTAAATGGCAACATCTAACAGGGAAAGTCCTTAATACTGCATGCTGAATTTACAAACCTATTCCTCCAATTTCAGCTCTTTCGTCTGAAGGCAAGTACTTGTGTTAAGTGACCGAAGCTTCTAAAAAGTAGAGTAAAATTCATGGGAACTAATCCACCATACCAGTCAAAAATAAAACACAGAGTTACAGTGACCCAACAAGTACAACCATACACACAGCTTCAGCTGTGAGACGCCAAAGTGAAAATGAATTACCTTAATATATTCACTGTAATTCTTATCACAGTGCAGGTAATGTGCTTCCCCTAAAATATTGGAATTCGGAATATCCCAGAACCACCACTTCTCAAGATGTTACCCTCACAAAGTATAATTCATCATTGCCTAAACATCCAAAGCAGCAATTGCATTAACTATCTTTCCTCCAGTTTGGCAGAGGAACGCTGACCTTAGATACTTATGACTAGGTAACTACAAATTGCCTCCTTAAATTGCAGTAGAATAGACATGGACTCGTCAATTCTACTACAATTTACGTATAATCAACTCCTATCTTACACAACTACACAGGACTATTCGGGAGAAGATCAATGAAATAAAGCAAATAAGGTAAATGATCTGCCACAAATTTACTATCAAGGGCAAATCCCACCCCTCTTTCTGAAGTCATGAAATTCATGTTTTTTGATCTACATTATTGCAAATTCCCCCATTTAGCTTTAGTAATGTGTTCATATTAATCTGGAAAGATACACAAAACAAATCAATTTGATAAATTATAATGAAGTAACCAAAAATATTGTACTGAAATATGAAAACTATTGGTCTAAACCAGATAAGGAAACTCAGAACTAAAATGGTCAAATTTCTGCAAAACATAAAACAAAATATCCAAAAAAAATTCACCTAGCTGTCACAATGCTCATTTGATTTGTTGATTAGATATTCCATAGTATAGCATGATAAACTTTGCAACCCAGCAGAATGCACTCTATGCAGAAGGTCGGGACAACTAAAAAAAATTGTTAAGTCAGAACTGCTCTATCATTCCTTTGGGTCAATAACAACATTATCAATTGTAGGATAGTCAGTTAAGAATAAACTACAACCGTTTCAAAATCAGCAAATATCAGGATATCAAGGAAACAACTTCTATTAGGATTGTATAGACATCAGTTTGACCATACCTCATCCAGCTCAGTCTGCAAAGGGAACTGGAACTGCAGATGGGAAAAAATACATTAGTGTAAATGGGATTCAAAAATAAACTCTCAGTTGAGAATAGCAAAATTAGATTTATACCTAAAGTATTAATTTGTGAAAACACATGCCTTAGCTTTAAATATCTGCCAGTTTGGGTAAGAATACAAGCATTCTGAAAGATTACGTTTTTTCCAAGCAGTTTTATGTTAAGCTTCTAACAGTCAACAGTTTACACCATCTACAATAGATTCACTACAAATTTAATCAGAATCACCCAAGAGGATGACAGCAGCAATATCAGATTAGTTTAGCAAGTTGCATTCACTTACAATCATGGCCATCTGATTACTGAAATAAACTTTGAGCTTAAATTCTTCAGTTCAGGTCTTCATTGACTTGTTCCTTCAGTTCTTCTTAAAAGGGAATTATCCAATTTTATTTAAAACTAACATAATTATGGATTTCTGCATTCATCTCATTACTTGTGGCTTTTATCAACTTGGCCCATTTAAAATAAAAGCAGAATGGATGATCTAACAGCTCTTCAGATGTTAGCTGCTTACTATCTGTCCTGATACTGGACTTAGTGCTATAAATTCTTAATAGTCTTCATCTCTAAATAAAAGCAAATACGTAAGACTGCCTCCAAAAATGAGTCACAAGGCTGAGAAAATTATAATCATCCTTAATGTGCCACAATCATGTCAAACTCCTCTGCAATTACAAATCAAAATAACTAAATTGCCAACCCTGCCCCACAGATCGACATTATAAACAATAATTTGGAGAGGGAGAAAACCTATCATCAGCAAGTTAGCAGATTTACGCAGCCAAACTATTTTAACAAACTGAGAAACTAGTTGTGCTGAGTCCGTAAACTCTTTTCATATGGACCTGCTTTGAAGTTCCTCCATTTTTATTGTACTCCAATGCTATACTTTCCATTCAAATTAGCAATGGTGAGCTAAAATGATATAAAATGACACTTTATTAAAATAAAAACCATGGTGTTTGCTAAGGAAAAACTACTATGAACACATTGCCCTGGATAAGAAATTTTTAAATTTGTTCACAGCATCTGGGCATTGCTCGTTTGGCCAGCATGTATTGGTCATCCCTAAATGCCCTCAAGAAGATCATGATAAGCAAGACAACAAGAAAACTACGTCATAGTAGTTCAATATAATCTCTCACAGCCAGTAGGACAGCTGTAGAGATCAGTAAGCTTTACAAGTCCCAGAGTCGGATCAAAATATGAAGGCTGCATACAAAAGCAGACCTTGGCGATACAGTAAACCAGATGAATGGGGAACTTCTAGGTTGCTTGTGTGGCAAAGATATGCTGTTGCTACTGGACAGTGAGTCACTAGATCTACGTGCTTACCAATTAAGATAAGCACGTAGATGTAAGATTGAACCTGTTATCAATTGTAAAAAGTTAAGTTTAAAAATGAACAAGAGAATGAGCCAGATACCCACCATTTCCTTTATCACTCAAAAGGATCCACTCTTGTAAGAATAAGGTGAGTACAAGAGGAACAGAGACAAGGATTGCTTTCATGGTCTCTCCTTTATGCAAGATAAATTTCTTCCTAGTGGCACTATGGGTGCACATACACCTCGAAGACTGCAAATGTTCAATAAGGCAACTCTCCAACAAAGGGCAAATAATAATGGACAATAAACACTAGCTCAATGATACTGCATTTCATGAACAAATTTTTGAAAAGTTATTTTTACTTTTAAAAAATCTAGGAAAAGCAAAGTAGTTAACCATAAAAGTTCAAAGCATCAGAGTCATATTTCCTTCTCATAATCCTTTTTATTGTTATTTTATTCAAGACATGAGAGCTGTTGGTTCAGATGAGGTATTGCTTTTGCTGAATTTAAAGCAGGCATTCAAACAGTCTTGATGACTGACTCACACTGCTGAGGTTAATCTAGCTTCCTCCCGCTGTCTGCACAATCCCTGGATATAAGTACTAAAGTTTTTTTAAAAGTACTTGACTTCTTCCCTTCAAAACACAGGGCAACAACTTTCCATCACGAAACAAGAAAGGATATCAATCATATAACATACCCATTAAGATCTGCATTCACCTCCCACTCTACATTTCTTCATGCAAGGAAAACTACAGGCAATGAAGCCACATTCTGCTACTTTGTGTCACATCAGAAAAGGACAAGAAACTTACAATGAATTGAAATCATAATTCTTTGCATTTTTACTATTCAAATTTCTTAGCTATTTTGTATAACAGATTCATAATGAAAGAATGAAGGAAGAGTTGAGTCACCGAGTAACCATCTTCCAAAGCACACAGACTTTAATGGTAGACTCCCACTTGTCAAGTGGTACACATTGCATTGCCAAACTGAAACAACTTTTTTGTCAAAATATCAAAATGAACGGCTGGTTTACGATAGCAAAGAGTTGATTATTCAGTCAGAAAATACATTTACCTTTAGAATCATTGAGATCTACAGCAAATAAAAAGGCCCTTTGCCCCATCACACTTACACTGGTCAAAACTAACCATCTAATTAATCTAATCCCATTTTCGAGCACTTGGCCTGATGCCTTCTATTAGGTTAAGATCAATATATCCATCGCAAATTCACCTGCACCTCCACACACATCATTTACTGCATCCGCTGCACCCGATGTGGCCTCCTCTACATTGGAGAGACAGGCCCCATACTTGCGGAACGTTTCAGAAAACACCTCTGGGACATCCGCACCAACCAACCCAACCGCCCCGTGGCTGAACACTTTAACTCCCCCTCCCACTCCGCCAAGGACATGCAGGTCCTTGGCCTCCTCCATCGCCAGACCATGGCAACACGACGCCTGGAGGAAGAGCGCCTCATCTTCCGCCTAGAAACCCTCCAACCGCAAGGGATGAATGTAGATTTCTCCAGTTTCCTCATTTCCCCTCCCTCCACCTTGTCTCAGTCAAATCCCTCGAACTCAGCACCACCTTCCTAACCTGCAATCTTCTTCCCGACCTCTCCGCCCCCACCCCCTCTCCGGCCTCACCTCCTTCCACCTATCGTATTCCCAGCGCCCCTCCCCCAAATTCCCTCCCCCCTACCTTTTATCTCAGCCCGTTTGGCACACCTTCCTCATTCCTTTGAAGACGGGTTTATGCCCAAAACGTCGATTCTCCTGCTCCTCGGATGCTGCCTGGCCTGCTGTGTTTTTCCAGCACCACATTTTTCAACTCTATTGCCTTCTATTCCTTGGCATTGCAAGTGTAGACCTAAACACTATTTAAATATCAGAGATCCTGTCTCTACCATTCTTGTAGACAGGCAGGAGACTGGAAAAACACAGCAAGCCAGGTAGCATCAGGAGGTGGAGAAATCTGTGTGCAATTAGTTAGTGTGTTCTGCTGTTAACAGAAAGGTTGATGGTTTGGGGCGATCGCTGCTCTCACTCCAAGCACGGTGTTTTGGGCGGCATGGTGGCTCAGTGGTTAGCACTGCTGCCTCACAGCACCAGGATCCTAGGTTCGATTCCAGCCTCGGGTGACTGTGTGTGTGGAGTTTGGACATTCTCCCGGTGTTTCTCCCAGTTTCCTCCGGGTGCTCTGGTTTCCAAAGATGTACAGGCCAGCTGAATTGGCCATGCTAAATTGCCCATAGTGTTAGGTGCATTAGTCAGAGGGAAAATGGGTCTGGGTGTGGACTGGTTGCGCCGAAGGGCCTGTTTCCACACTGTAGGGAATCTAATCAAAGTTGACGTTTTGGGTGTAACCCTCCTTCAGGACTGGGGGGGTGGGTGTAGGGGAGCTGCAGATAAAGGGGGTGGTGAAGCCAGGATAGGTGAAGACAGGTGGAGGTACAACCTGGTTGGTCAACGGTAGGAATTAATTCGGTTGGTGGCAGGGAGTAGTGGAAGGGATGGGGAGGGATTGGGAAGGGAGGTTATTTGAAATTAGAGAACTCAACATTGAGTCCTCTGGGCTGTAGGCTGCCCTGATGGAAGATGAGGTTTTATTCCTTCAATTTGCCCTGTGGTTCATTGTGGCAATGGAGGCAGCCAAAGATTGTCATATCTGACAGGGAGCGGTTAGGGCAATTGAAATGGACGGTGATTGGGAGGTCTGGTCGGCCCCTGCGGGCCTGGCTGCGATGCTCAGTGAACCATTCCCTAAGTTTATGTTCGCCAGTCTATCACCACCCAGCTTTGTCAGCGGATTTGATGGTGAACTGGGGATTGTTGCGGACTGAGTCGAGTGCTGCACATTTGGAGAGGGTGTGGTTGGAGTGGGTTGGAGGGTGGGTGAATGCCAGATGCCCACCAGCCCTGATTTTAAAAAATCTTTACATCCCTTGAAATCTGTGCCCCAATCATTAATGTGTCCAAGGGAATGATTTCCTCCTGTCTTCCCTCTCTGGACCCCTCAATACAAGCCAACCATGTGCGTAGGAAATCATGTCTCACAACATTGATTTGAGTTTTTTGAAGTAGTAATGAAGAGGATTGATGAGGGCAAAGTGGTGGACTTGATCCAAATTGACTTCAGTAAGGTGCTCAACGAGGTTCCCCATGGGAGACTGATTAGCAAGGTTGGATCTCATGGAATACAGGGAGAACTAACTATTTGGATACAGAACTGGCTCAATGGTAGAAGGCAGAGGGTGGTGGTGGTGGTGGAGAGTTGCTTTTCGGACTGGAGGGCTGTGACCAGTGGTGTGCCACAAGGATTGGTGCTGGGTCCTTTACTTTTCGTCATTCATATAAATGATTTGATGTGAACATAGGAGATATAGCAAGTACGTTTGCAGATGACACCAAAATTGGAGATGTAGTGGACAGTGAATAAAGTTACTTCAGAGTACAACGCGATCTTGATCAGATGGACCAATGGGCTGAGGACTGGCAGATGGAGTTTAATTTAGATAAATGTAAGGTGCTGCATTTTGGAATGGCAAATCAGACCAGGACGTATACACTTGATGGTAAGGTCCTGGGGAGAGACCTTGGAGTACAGGTTCATAGTTCTTTGAAAATAGAGTTCCAGGTAGACAGGGTAGTGAAGGCAGCGTTTGGTATGCTTTCCTTTATTGGTCAGAGTATTGAGTACAGGAGTTGGGAGGTCATTTTGTGGCTGTACGAGACATTGATTAGGCCACTCTTGGAATATTGTGTGCAATTCTGAACTCCCTCCTCTTGGAAGGATGTTGTGAAACTTGAAAGAGTTCAGAAAAGATTTACAAAGATGCTGTCTGGGTTGGAGGATTTGAGCTATAGGGAGAGGCTGAAATTTCTGGGGATGTGTTCCCTGGATTGTCGGAGGCTGAGGGGTGACTTTATAGAGGTTTATAAAATCCTGAGGGGCATGGATAGGATAAACAGACAGGTCTTTTCCCTGGGGTGGGAGAGTCTGAAGCTAGAGTGCATAGGTTTAGGGTGAGAAGGGAAAATTTTAAAATGAACCTAGGGAGTAACATTTTCATGCAGAGTGTATGGAATGAGCTGCCAGAGGAAGTAGTGGAGGCTGGTACAATTGCAATATTCAAAAGGCATCTGAATGGGAATATGAATAGGTAGGCTTTAGAGGGATATGGGGCAAGTGCTGGCAAATGGGACTAGATTAGGTTAGGATGTCTGGTTGACATGGACAAATTGGACTGAAAGGTCTGTTTCCATGTTGTACATCTCTATGACTCCACTCAGTCTCCTCTGCTCCAAGGATAACAACCCCAATTCAATCAATCAATCTTCATAACTAAAAAACTCTCTTGCCCAGGCTACATCCTGGTAAATCTCATCTGCATCCTCTCCAGTGCAATAACATTTCTCCCATAATGTGAATTCCAGAGCTGCACACAATGTATAACCTCCCTATTTTCAAATTCTATATCTTGGCAAATAAAGCCAAGTGTCCCATGTTTTTTCTTAACCACACTGGCTTCCTGTCCCTACCTTAAAAGTACCAGTTAAGAACTCCAAGGATTCTCTGATCCTTGCTGCCTCCTAGATTCCTACCATTCACATATTCCCATGCCTCAGTTAATCTGCCAAAGTGCATCACCTCACACTAATCTGGATTAAATTCCATTTGTCATTGATCAGTATATCTGACCAGTTCATCAAGATCCTCCAGTAATCAAATTATCCTAACTACTTACGACCCCACCATATTTTGTGTCATCTACAAACTGAATGACCAACCCTCTAATGTTCAAGTCTAAGTTATTTAGATATTCCACAAATATAAACAGCCTTAATACTGATCCCTGCAGAACCTCATTAAATACTGGCTTCCATTCACAAAAATACCCCATAACCATCACTCTGTACTTCCTGCGTCTCAGTCAATTCTGGATCTAATTAGCCAAATTTCTTTGGATCCCAATGCCTTTCACCTTTGCATCCAATGTCATCTGATAGCATTGTCCACATCCACACACCTAGTTACTTCTGGGGAAAAATACATTAAAGTTGGTCAGATGTTACTTCCCCTGAACAAAAGCATGCTGACTATTGTTGATTAATCCCTGCCTCTCCAAGTGCAGATTAATCCTGTCCCTCAGAATTGCTTACAATAGTTTCCCCATCACTGAGGTTAGACTGATTGGTTTGTAGTTTCCTGCTTTATCCAATGCTCCCTTCTTGAATAACAGCACCACACTGACCGTCCTCCAGTCTTTAAGAATTATGCTTCCTCGAAACCTTTCAAGCTATGACTTCCCCAGCTGTTGTTGAGGAAGTTGAAATGCCTTACTATCACACCCTATTACTTTTGTACTTCTAAAATTTGCCTGCATATCTGCTCTGCTATTTCTCCCCGACCCTTACTTTGGTTTGTAACAGGTTAGAAAAGGGCATGCATCTCATCATTCTTAATCACCCACATCATTATGGGATATCATTGGGCTAGATGGTCACCACTACTGCGGTTAAATTTCAATTTCAGATTAATTAAATTTAAATTTCACTAGCCGTCATGGAAGGACTTGAATTTATATCCCCAACTCACAGTGTTAGCCTGGACATCTGACTGACTGGTCTAATACATCGTCGTATCACATCCCCCAAAGCCTCCACAAAATGTCTCAAGAAATTGTTCGACATTAAAAAATGCTACAGAAACTCAGTTGAGAGAGAAAGGACTCCTTTTTCATTCCACAAACTAAATTATAATGTAAAGGTACAGTACACAGAAGTGAGCATCTTTAGATTTATCCTTATTCTAAACACAAGAATATTGTTCTCACCTCCTGAGAACGGGATTAAACACAGATGAGTAAGCATCACATTCCCTCATGTGGCTAAATAGACACCCTCAACTACATGCATTCCAAAACACCACAGGGTTTGAATTTATACAGGTGCAAAGTTAAAAACCTTGAACCAGCATTTCTTCCCACAGCATAAATTAACCTTTCCCTATCAACCCCAGTCTTTCACTGTTCAGTTTTATGTTTCTTCCATAGCTTCATCCAGCAGTGTTAATAATATTTCAGGCTGCCAAATTAACATCTGCAATGGTTCTATCATTCTCATATATTAAGCTTTTCCCACTCTGAAAGATATTAATAATCAATGATTACTCTGTGATAATCAGTGATAAACACAAAGTTGCAATTAAAATTATATCAAATTCACAGACAAAATGTCAGAATAGCAAAAGGTTACTTTATCTGACACTGAATTCTGTCCACCATAAAGACTGAATACTTCGACTTCTAAAATTTCCAACCTCTGCCTCTGAACTTTTAAATCACCAAAGCCAGGATATTGCCGTCTCCTCTGGACACTGATCGTGTATAATTTAAAATTCTCCTGCTGATATTCAATCCCATACAAAGTAACAATCAGTCACTTCCGATCTTCACTGACTGATGTTGGTAGCGCTACAATTTTATGAGCTTTAAAATTTCCATCTCCAAGTCCTTTAATTTCAACCCAAAATGTGCCAGCTTTTCTCTAGCCCATTGTAACAACAGCTTAAAACCAGGTCCCAATCTTTGGTCATTCGTCTCATGTATGGCTCTATCTCTGAATCAGCTTCTGAATAATCCACTTAATAGCTTTGTCTTTGGCCCGGTATAAGAACGTACGAGCAGGGTAAGCCATTCAGCCCCTCGAGTCTGCTTCAACATTCTCAATCATGGTGGGGGTCATTTACCTCAACACTATACTCCTGTGCTATCCCAGACCTCTCAATGTTATTAATTTAAAATGTATCACTTTCTGTAGTAAACATACTCAATGCCTGGGGTTCCACTATTCTGAAGGGTAGAACTCCAAAGATTCACTACCCTCTACTTGAAGATATTCCTCCTCAGCTCAGTTCTAAGCGCCTTTCATTCTGAAACTGCCAGCCTCACCATACTCCTGCCTGGCTGTACGCCCCACAGCCAAAGGAAATATTCTTTGTGCATCTCCTCTTTAAATCTTTAATAATTTCTATGAATTACCTCTCATTTTTCTAAATTCCAGAAAGTTCTACCCTGCTACTGTCCCACCAATCCAGGAATCAGTCGAGTGAACTTCTACTGCACTCCATCTATTCATCGTTCTTTAGATGACAGAAGCAGAACTGTTCACACCAATTAAGGTGCAGTCTATACAGTGTCCTATACAACTGGAGCTGGACTTTTTAATTCCTGTACTCAAGGCTAGTGTACTGTTTGCCTTTTGAATTACTGCTGCACCTGCATTAGCTTTCAACATATGAACAAGGACACCTAAGCCTTTTTGGACATCACTTTCCAAAACCATTTAGGAAATGCTCTATACATTTGTTCAACCTCATACTAAATCACATATTCCATCTGCCCATTCACTCAGCCTGAAGCTTTTCTGCATCTTCAACTCTCACTCCCAAGTCTTGCAGCATCTGCAAACTAGAAAAATTCTAAATTAGCCCTATAGCCAAATTATTAATATAGATTGTGAACAGCTGGGTCCAGACACTGATTTAAGCACTCCACTCGTGGTACACCTGCCAACTTGAAAATGACCTATTTATTCTTATTCTCTGCTTTCTGCCTTTTAAATCAAGCTTCAACCCATTCTAGTATACTATGTGTCTTAATTTTTGTTTATTAACCTCCTGAATGGGACTTATCAAGCATCTTCTAGAAACCCAAATGCAATGTTCCACTGTATATACTTTGCTAGAAACATGGTCAAAATCTTCTCTCAGGATTTTCAAATATGATTTGGCTTTTATAAAGCCATATTGATTCTGACAAATTAGATAATTATTTTCTCAATACAAAGTAATCACATCTTTATTTAATTTTGATTGTTATCTATCTAAATAAATGTTTCTTTTCCTTTTTCAAATAATAATGGACCTATTGTTAATTTCCAATATTTTTCTTTTTACATAAAATGTTGATTATTTGTGATTAGTTTTTCCAGGCCTCCTTCTCTTCAATTGTCGACATGAGTTCAACACAACCGCAAAATGTCAAATTAAATTATTAAAACCATTGAACATTGATATACAAAATATTAATACAGGTGACCCCCACTATCCGAAACTAGAGCATTCCCAGAAAACCTTTTACAGGCTGGAAATGGCGGAAAATGAAGGTGCATTATTTAAATTTGAAAAAGCATCGCCGCTTTTCATAAAAGCAAAAACCCTCTTTCGTGAAAACAGGTACTTATGCAGGTCTTTCATAAATGCTAAATTGCATAAAGCGAACGTTCAAAAAGCGGGATATGCCTGACAATGAAGGTCTGAAATCATTAATACTCTCAAAACTATATCTGTTTCTTGTAATAAAGATTGAGCATTAGCTCTGAAGTTAAATTAGTCAATAATAAACAATAGGTTCATGACATGCATTGTAAAATTATTTAACAACCAATCAGATCAAGCTGTAATAATGTTTACCATTCCTCAGTATTAAACACTAATCAGAGGTCTTACTTTCAAAGCACTAAACACCATGATTATTCGATGATACCAAACAATGAAATCAGACTGACAACCGTCATGACCTAAATGATAGCATGCAATTTATGGTGAAATTGAACACTAATGATTAACCAAAAATAATGGCGCACATTTACTCAACAATATTAACATTAGGATTGGAAGCAAAAGAATGTACACAATCAGCAAAGACCATTATAAACCATGTAGTGAGTGTCAGAATATAGGAAATATTATCTCTCAGTTTTACCGAACATTTCTCAGCCTCAAACCAAATCTTATGTCGTGTGTAGGTAGACAGTAGCAAAGGCTCCTTCTCTACAGATTTGACAATTAACAATATTTCACCTTCCCTATTTCAAGTCCGAGGTTATGCCTAATAATTAGGAAGATGAAAAGATTAAGTTTGTGATATGCATTGCTACTAAGTGGCAGAGATCCAATTATGTACTGTGTTAATAACTGGAGAAGGATGACACGTATTGAAAGCTTGGAGAGAAAACAACAATATAAACCACGCCAGAAAATTCTGTGGATACGAAACATGACACTGCCATTTCTTGCGACCATGCCTATTATGTTCCAAGACACATTTGTCAGTCACAAAGTGATACAAATAGGGTTCCATGAAATTGTACTCAAGTCTAGTTGAGTAATTCTTTCATGTTACTAAGCTTAATGGCCCTCAATGATGTTACTAGCTAGGTTGTTTTCTCTGGAGGCTGAGGGGTGACATTATAAAAGTTTATAAGATGAGGGATATGGATAGGGTGAATAGCCAAGGTCTTTTCCCCAGTGTAGGGGAGTTCAAATTCAGGGGCATAGGTTTAAGGTGAGAGGGGAAAGATTTAAGAGGAACTTATGGGGTAACTTTATCACCCACAGGGTGGTACGTGGATGCAATGAGCTGCCAGAGGAAGTGGAGGAGGCTGGTACAATTACAACATTTAAAAGGCACCTGGATGAGTACATGAATAGGAGGGGTTTATATGGATATGGCCAAATGCTGGCAAATGGGACTAGATTAATTTAGGATATCTGGTTGGCATGCACGAGTTGGACCAAAGGGTGTGTTTCCATACTGCATAGGTCTGTGAATACTGAGAACTTTTTCTAACAATTTCTTTCAATGGCCAGTACTATTCAGTGATGCTGCATTCAGGTTGTATTAACTATAGAATCTGTAATTTCAGTTATTAAGAATATGAGATAGTCTTGGCAAATAAGATTAAGGGTAATCGAAAGAGATTCTAAGTACATTAAGAGCAACGAGACAGACAGTAGGGCCCCTCACAGATCATAGAAGTCGTCCTGTTGAACCTCAGGAAGTGATAGAGATATTAAATGAATATTTCATGTCAGTTTTTACTGAGGAGAAAGAAATGGAGGCTAGAGATCACAAAGAAATAAATATTGGTATTTCGAAAACAGTTCACATTACAGAAGAGGAAGTGCAGAGATCTTGTAAAATATAAAGGTGGATAAATCTCCAGGGCCTGATCTACTGTATCTCAGAATTTTGTGGGAAGATAGGGAGGAAATTGCAGGGCCTGTTGCTGAAATACTTGTATCATTTATAAATATGGATGAGATGCTAAATGACTGGAGTGCCTAACCCTTTCTTTAAGGAGGGATGTAAGGAAAAGCCCGGAAAACATAGACCTGTGAGACTGACTTTGGTGGTGGGTAAATTGTTGGAAGTGATTCTGAAAAATAAGGTTTATATGCATTTGGAGATGCAAGGAATAGGGATCAGCATGGTTTTGTGCAAGGGAAATAGTGTCTCACCAGCTTGACTGAGTTTTTCGAGGAAGTAACCAAGATGACCGATGACAGCAAAGCAGTAGACATTGTTACTTGGAATTTAGTAAAGCCTTTGACAAGGATCTGCCTGGGGCAGCATGGTGGCTCAGTGGTTAGCACTGCTGCCTCACAGCACCAGGGACCCGGGTTCAATTCGTACCTCAGGCAACTGTTTGTGTGGAGTGTGCACGTTCTCCCCATGTCTGCGTGGGTTTCCACCTGTTTCCTCCCACAATCCAAAGATGTATAGGTCAGGTGAATTGGCCTTGATAAATTGCCCATGGTTAAAGTAACCATAGTGTTAAGTGCATTAGTTAGGGGAATGGGTCTGGGTGGGTTACTCTTCAGAGGGTTGGTATGGACTTGTTGGGCCAAAGGGCCTGTTTCCACACTGTAGGTAATCTAAAGTTGATCACATGGGATTCTGGGTGAGCTTGCCAATTGAATATAAAATTGGCTTAATGAGACAGAGATTGATGATAGAGAGTTTTTTTGGGACTGGAGGCCTGTGACCAGCAGGCGTTGTTGGAGCGTTGTTGAGTCTGCTGTTATTTACATAAATGGTTTAGATGAGAATATGAAAAGCATGGCTAGTAAATCTGCAGGTGACACCAAAATTGGTGGTATAGTGGACAGTTGAAAAAGATTATCTAACTGTGTCATGTTTGAGTCTCCCTGTTATTAAGATGGAGAGGGCTCCAAAGAGATTTACAGGATGTTGCCAGGAATGGAGGGTTTGAGTTATAAAAAGAGGCAGGGACATTTTCTTCCCCCACTGAAGCACAGGACGTTGACAGATGACCTAATAGGGGTTTATAAAATCATGAGTAGGTAAGATGAATGGTAGGTCACAGACGTACAGCACGGAAACAGACCCTTCAGTACAACTCGTCCACACCAACCACTTATCCTAACCTAATCTAGTCTCATTTGCCAGCACTTGGCCCATATCCCTCTGAACCCGGCCGAACCAATGCCCTGTACAGCTGTAACATGACCTCCCAACTCCTGTACTCAATACTCTGGCCAATAAAGGAAAGCATATCAAACACCTTCTTCACAATCCTATCTACCTACAACTGCACTCCAAGGTCTTTGTTCAGCAGCACTCCCCAGGACTTGACCATTAAGTGTATACGTCCCGCTAAGATTTGCTTTCCCAAAATGCAGCACCTCGCATTATCTAAATTAAACTCCATGGGCCACACCTCAGCCCGTTGGCCCATCTGATCAAGATCCCATTGTACTCAGAGGTAACTTTCTTCGCTCTCCACTACACCTCCAATTTTGAAGTCATCTGCAAACTTACTAGCTATACCTATGTTCCCTAGAGTGGGGATTTCAAAACTAAGGGGCATATTTTAAATTGAGGGAAGAAAGGTTTTAAAAAGACCCGAGGGGCAATTTTTTTTTGTTACAGAATGGTTTGTGTATGGAGTGAACTTCCATAGAAAGTGATGGATGCGGGTAAAGTCACAGTTTTAGATAAGTACATAAATAAACATTTGGAGGGATACCAGCCAAATTGAATCCCCAAGGGGGGAGGGGGAGGGTGGGGGGGGTGAGTGGGGGGGAGGGTGTGTGTGGGGGGGGGGGGGGGAGGGTGTGTGGGGGGGGGAGGGAGGGTGTGTGGGGGGGGGAGGGAGGGTGTGTGGGGGGGGGAGGGAGGGTGTGAGGGGGGGGGGAGGGAGGGTGTGAGGGGGGGGGGAGGGAGGGTGTGAGGGGGGGGGAGGGAGGGTGTGAGGGGGGGGGAGGGAGGGTGTGAGGGGGGGGGAGGGAGGGTGTGAGGGGGGGGGAGGGAGGGTGTGAGGGGGGGGGAGGGAGGGTGTGAGGGGGGGGGAGGGAGGGTGTGAGGGGGGGGGAGGGAGGGTGTGAGGGGGGGGGAGGGAGGGTGTGAGGGGGGGGGAGGGAGGGTGTGAGGGGGGGGGAGGGAGGGTGTGAGGGGGGGGGAGGGAGGGTGTGAGGGGGGGGGAGGGTGTGGGGGGGGAGGGTGTGAGGGGGGGGGAGGGTGTGAGGGGGGGGGGAGGGTGTGAGGGGGGGGGAGGGTGTGAGGGGGGGGGGAGGGTGTGAAGGGGGGGGAGGGTGTGAGGGGGGGGGGAGGGTGTGAGGGGGGGGGGAGGGTGTGAGGGGGGAGGGAGGGTGTGAGGGGGGGGGAGGGAGGGTGTGAGGGGGGAGGGAGGGTGTGAGGGGGGGGGAGGGAGGGTGTGAGAGGGGGGGAGGGTGTGAGGGGGGGGGGGTGAGGGGGGAGGGTGTGAGGGGGGAGGGTGTGGGGGGGGGGTGTGGGGGGGGGAGGGGGTGTGTGGGGGGGGAGGGGGTGTGGGGGGGGAGGGGGTGTGGGGGGGGGAGGGGGTGTGGGGGGGGAGGGGGTGTGTGGGGGGGGAGGGGGTGTGGAGGGGGTGTGGGGGGGGGAGGGGGTGTGTGGGGGGGGAGGGGGTGTGGAGGGGGTGTGGGGGGGGAAGGGGGTGTGGGGGGGGGGGAGGGGGTGTGTGGGGGGGGAGGGGGTGTGGGGGGAGGGGGTGTGGGGGGGGAAGGGGGTGTGGGGGGGGAGGGGGTGTGGGGGGGAGGGGGTGTGGGGGGGGGAGGGGGTGTGTGGGGGGGGAGGGGGTGTGGCGGGAGGGGGTGTGGGGGGAGGGGGTGTGGGGGGGAGGGGGTGTGGGGGGGGGAGTGGGTGTGTGGGGGGGGAGGGGGTGTGTGGGGGGGGGAGGGGGTGTGTGGGGGGGGAGGGGTTGTGGGGGGGAGGGGGTGTGGGGGGGAGGGGGTGTGGGGGGGAGGGGGGGGGAGGGGGTGTGGGGGGGGAGGGGGTGTGGGGGGGGGAGGGGGTGTGGGGGGGGGAGGGGTGTGGGGGGGGGAGGGGGTGTGGGGGGGGGAGGGGGTGTGGGGGGGGGAGGGGGTGTGGGGGGGGGGAGGGGGTGTGGGGGGGGGGAGGGGGTGTGGGGGGGGGAGGGGGTGTGGAGGGGGTGGGGGGGGAGGGGGTGTGTGGGGGGGGAGGGGGTGTGTGGGGGGGAGGGGGTGTGGGGGGGGGAGGGGGTGTGGGGGGGGGAGGGGGTGTGGAGGGGGTGTGGGGGGGGAGGGGGTGTGTGGGGGGGGAGGGGGTGTGGGGGGGTGTGGGGGGGAGGGGGTGTGTGGGGGGGGAGGGGGTGTGGAGGGGGTGTGGGGGGGGAGGGGGTGTGGGGGGGAGGGGGTGTGGGGGGGGGAGGGGGTGTGGGGGGGGGGAGGGGGTGTGGGGGGGGAGGGGGTGTGGGGGGGGGAGGGGGTGTGGGGGGGGGAGGGGGTGTGGGGGGGAGGGGGTGTGGGGTGTGGGGGGGGGGAGGGGGTGTGGGGGGGGAGGGGGTGTGGGGGGGGAGGGGGTGGCGGGAGGGGTGTGTGGGGGGGAGGGGGTGTGTGGGGGGGAGGGGGTGTGTGGGGGGGAGGGGTGTGTGGGGGGGAGGGGGTGTGTGGGGGGGAGGGGGTGTGTGGGGGGGGAGGGGGTGGCGGGAGGGGGTGTGTGGGGGGGAGGGGGTGTGTGGGGGGGAGGGGGTGTGTGGGGGGGGAGGGGGTGGCGGGAGGGGGTGTGGGGGGGGAGGGGGTGTGGGGGGGGGAGGGGGTGTGGGGGGGGGAGGGGGTGTGGGGGGGGGAGGGGGTGTGGGGGGGGAGGGGGTGTGGGGGGGGAGGGGGTGTGGGGGGGGGAGGGGGTGTGGGGGGGGGAGGGGGTGTGGAGGGGGTGGGGGGGAGGGGGTGTGTGGGGGGGAGGGGGTGGGGGGGGAGGGGGTGTGGAGGGGGTGTGGGGGGGAGGGGTGTGTGTGGGGGGGAGGGGGTGTGGGGGGGTGTGGGGGGGAGGGGGTGTGTGGGGGGGGAGGGGGTGTGGAGGGGGTGTGGGGGGGGAGGGGTGTGGGGGGGGAGGGGTGTGGGGGGGGGAGGGGGTGTGGGGGGGGGGAGGGGGTGTGGGGGGGAGGGGGTGTGGGGGGGAGGGGGTGTGGGGTGTGGGGGGGGGAGGGGGTGTGGGGGGGGAGGGGGTGTGGGGGGGGAGGGGGTGGCGGGAGGGGGTGTGTGGGGGGGAGGGGGTGTGTGGGGGGGAGGGGGTGTGTGGGGGGGAGGGGGTGTGTGGGGGGGAGGGGTGTGTGGGGGGGAGGGGGTGGCGGGAGGGGGTGTGTGGGGGGGAGGGGGTGTGTGGGGGGGAGGGGTGTGTGGGGGGGAGGGGGTGTGTGGGGGGAGGGGGTGTGTGGGGGGGAGGGGGTGTGTGGGGGGGAGGGGGTGTGTGGGGGGGAGGGGGTGTGTGGGGGGAGGGGGTGTGTGGGGGGAGGGGGTGTGGGGGGAGGGGGTGTGGGGGGGAGGGGGTGTGGGGGGGGGAGGGGGTGTGGGGGGGAGGGGGTGTGGGGGGGGGGAGGGGGTCTGGGGGGGGGGGAGGGGGTGTGGGGGGGAGGGGTGTGTGGGGGGGGAGGGGTGTGTGGGGGGGGAGGGGTGTGTGGGGGGGGAGGGGTGTGTGGGGGGGGAGGGGTGTGTGGGGGGGGAGGGGGTGACGGGAGGGGGTGTGTGGGGGGGAGGGGGTGTGTGGGGGGGGAGGGGGTGTGTGGGGGGGGAGGGGGTGTGTGGGGGGGAGGGGGTGTGTGGGGGGGGAGGGGGTGTGGAGGGGGTGTGGGGGGGGAGGGGGTGTGTGGGGGGGAGGGGGTGTGGAGGGGGTGTGGGGGGGGAAGGGGGTGTGGGGGGGGAGGGTGTGGGGGGGGGAGGGGGTGTGGGGGGGGAGGGGGTGTGTGGGGGGGGAGGGGGTGTGGGGGGAGGGGGTGTGGGGGGGGGAAGGGGGTGTGGGGGGGAGGGGGTGTGGGGGGGGGGAGGGGGTGTGTGGGGGGGGAGGGGGTGTGGCGGGAGGGGTGTGGGGGGAGGGGGTGTGGGGGGAGGGGGTGTGGGGGGAGGGGGTGTGGGGGGGGAGTGGGTGTGTGGGGGGGGAGGGGGTGTGTGGGGGGGGAGGGGGTGTGTGGGGGGGGAGGGGGTGTGTGGGGGGGGAGGGGGTGTGGCAGGGGAGGGGGTGTGGGGGGGGAGGGGGTGTGGGGGGGAGGGGGTGTGGGGGGGGGGGGAGTGGGTGTGTGGGGGGGGAGGGGGTGTGTGGGGGGGAGGGGGTGTGGGGGGGGGAGGGGGTGTGGGGGGGGAGGGGGTGTGGGGGGGGAGGGGGTGTGGGGGGGGGAGGGGGTGTGGGGGGGGAGGGGGTGGCGGGAGGGGGTGTGTGGGGGGAGGGGGTGTGTGGGGGGGGGAGGGGGTGTGTGGGGGGGGAGGGTGTGTGTGGGGGGAGGGGGTGGGGGGGGGGGGAGGGGGTGTGTGGGGGGGGGAGGGTGTGTGTGGGGGGGAGGGGGTGTGTGGGGGGGGGAGGGGTTGGGGGGGGGAGGGGGTGTGTGGGGGGGGGAGGGGGAGGGTGTGGGGGGGGGGGGAGGGGGTGGGGGGGGGGGGGGAGGGGGTGGGGGGGGGGGAGGGGGTGTGGGGGGGGGAGGGGGTGTGGGGGGGGGGGGTGGGGGTGTGGGGGGAGGGGGTGTGTGGGGGGGGGGGCCGCGGCGCCCGGGAGGTGCGGAGCCCGGTGACCTACCATTCTGTTCACGGATGCAGCAGCGGGACAAGCTCCACGTGGCCTTGAGCCATGGACGAGCTGGGGCTCGGGATCTGGAGTTAGGAGCCGGGCAAACGCGGTGATGAGAAGGCGCGGGCCCAGCAGCAGCTGCAGCTTGTCTCATCGCTGGCTCTAGGAGTGAGGCTGCGGCCTAGCAGGCATCATGTGATCAAGGGGGCGGGGAAACACCGGCTCACCTGACCTCCACGCTCACTCTGATTGGCTTCAGCAGCGACGTGACGTTTGGTCGCCGAGGCCCCGCCCCTTCACGTTATTTCTATGACAACCGTCACGTGGTGAAGGGCAGACTTTGAGCTCCAGGGTCCATGGGTTTTCGAGCAGCCCAGGCCCCTAAATCAATAATCTTCTCTGCGTTTTAAAGCTGTCACTTTCTACTCGTCTGCACATGGGAGAATGCAGCATATCTTTGAAAAGCCTAATGTTTTATATTTAATACTTCAAAACCATTATGCCCAATCTTCCACGGGAAGAAAAACCAAAATGCACCAACATTCTCCTAACATTAAACAAGATTCCTGTGAAAATGGTTTTAAAAGCCCTAACTGTAAATGTACTTAGCAACGACCTCCCAAGGATTTCATAAACACCTAGTTACTGTGTTAACCACAAACCCTTTTCTACCACCCCACCCCCACGAAATCATTGCTTTATTTTAGTTTGAAAGCGCAAAACCTCCATTTTCCAATTTCATTTTACCATCCCTTCAGTAAATTCCACAAAGTTCGTTGTAGATAGATTGCTAGTTTTACTTTTAAAATGCACAAATGAATAAGAACCAAAATTTTAAAAAGCATTGTATTATAAACAATGTACTAAAACAATTCCAGTGTAGGCTTTTGCCCGAAACGTTGATTTTCCTGCTCCTCGGATGCTGCCTGAACTGCTGTGCTTTTCCAGCAACACTCTAATCTATTAACTGAAATATCAGTCAAACTCATGTCCTTCTGGGTTGTCAACCACTATATCTCAGAAATCCAACCTATACACATGAACCAGATGTGGAGCAGAGAACAGACAATGGGCCATCACAAGAAAGAATTTGAATGAAATGTTTGTAAAAAGACTGTAGCATTTATACACAAAAAACAATTATGCACTCCTTCCCAACAGAAAAATCTGTAGCAATGTTAATCACATCAATTCATCCCCTCCTTCACTGATCCTGTCACCCACTATTCTCACTACTGTTTTCAAAATAAACAAATATTCAAAAAAGGGAAACTACTTTGCATGAATTGTTGCACTGAACGCAAAAAAGTCAAATAATTTATCACCGAGAAAATATAAAAAGGAAATTGATAATCCGTGTACCACTTAATCGCACTTTGAGGTTTAGACAGGTTATAATCCAGAGATGAGACAGATATAAACAGTTATAAACTGCCATAGTTGGAGATGTAATCTGAACACCAGGAATACCACTTACTCTGACCTATATTAGGTCATGGTTAAACGTCTCAATTTAAAATCCTGCTTAAAACAAAGTCTAAACTCTCCTAGACCCATAATCAACAGTTCTCCAATTTTGGATTTTGCATATCCCAGATCTTGATTGACCTACCATAGATATTGTGCCTTTAGATGCCTGGGTCTTCCATTCTGGAATTCTCCTAAAAACACTCACCCTCCCAACCCCCATCCTCCTGAATCATAGCAACTCATTTGACTCCTTGAAATCCATCCTTTAAACCTTTTCCATCAAGCAAGCTTTTGGTCATCTGCATTTGACCATCAAGGTATTTGTTTACAATGCCCCTGATAGCCTCTGTGGGGTATTGTACCATGTGAAGGGAGTTTATGCAAGTTATCTGAAATTTGTTCACAGCGTAGCCACATAATTAGATTACAACGTTGTAACATTTCTTGATGTTATTCTGTGCACAACAAATGCTTAGAACTTATTAGATAACTATATTTACTCAGTTGTGGTGTCCATGTAAACAACAAGTATTAGGTTACGGTCTTCAGATACACTTACCAAATGTGCCATTGGGGGAGCCACATAATACATCGTTTTAATCCCCTCTGGAGGTGGGAGAAGAGGTGCATTTAAACCAGGCATGACTGTGTGGCAACTATCACTAGCATACTAATTGCAAGGGCACTTCATGTCCTTGATGTGA
This sequence comes from Chiloscyllium plagiosum, assembly GCF_037043375.1. Lineage (NCBI taxonomy): Eukaryota > Metazoa > Chordata > Chondrichthyes > Orectolobiformes > Hemiscylliidae > Chiloscyllium > Chiloscyllium plagiosum. The sequence goes on along the minus strand of NW_028270177.1, from coordinate 710,029 downwards.
GGGCGTACACACTTGTGGCATTCTATAGGTTTAATCAGGAAATTTCTCTGCTCTGTGTTTGTAGAAACAACATGGCTTACTGCCAGCCTGAATACCGTACTTCCACAATCTCGATCTTAACCATTCACTATGCTGTGTTGGGGAAATCAGCTCCTCTCTTCCATAATATACAGCCACCTTCATTCTCACTTATTATTCAGGAGTTTGGAAATCATTCAGCAGAAAGTGGCCTAAATAGTCCACCTTCCAATTTGCCTTTCCCCTACAGATTAACTGGTGCCAAATATTCAGAGGTCAAGTACTCCATCATACCAGTGACTGCAGAGGTATATTCCAGAAGTGAGAGTATCCAATCAAATTTGTGTCCCAGCTTTGTTTCATATCCATAAATATACACTTCCCAGAAAGGGATTCTTGTAGTGAAGCAGTAATGTCCTACCTTTCAGGTCCAGAGGTGTCATAACATCTCTGAACAGGTTGATAAAACAATTACACTTGCCAGAAACACTACATGAACATGAGCAAGTAGCCTTACAACTCAGATGAACATCCCAATGTATTCCTCAATTGTTGCTGTGCTGAAAGTCAATTATTGCAAAACACATGCTGGATGGAGAGCAGAACTGCTGGTCTTGCATAACTCTGGTACCTCACGTTATTGCTGCATCACAGAATATGCAAACACATTGTACTTTTGATTGTATAAAGGATTTCAACAAGACCCATTTAAGTTAAGTCAACTGCTCAAGTAGAATTTTTAAAAACATGCGATTTAGAGTTACCCACTTACATGCCCCATTTCAACTTACCATTTTTTTTAAAAAAAGCTAACAAGGAAAACTGATGAGTGTAGTGCTTTCTGCATTAGCAAAGGCTTCAACAAGGTCACTATGGGAGATGGATTAAAAAAGCAGGGCCATGGGATCAAAGGAAAAGTGACAAGTTGGATTCAAAATTGACTTAAATAAAACAAAACTGCAGATGCTGAAAATCTGAAACATAACAGAAATTGCTAGTGAAACTCAGCAGCAAATCTGGAAAGAAAACAGAGTTGCTGTTGAGTCCAGTGGCTTTTCATCAGAATTGATAGCATGATTATCAGTTTTCCCAGCTGCTAATAAGGTTGAGCAGCATCTGTGGAGAAAGAAATTGAGTTAATGTTTCAGGTTTGTGACCCTTTATTAGAACTAGATAGGCTAACTGATGTCTTAAATACAATGCTAGCAAGGCTGTTAGAGAGCAAGTCTCTGACAGCACCTCACATTGCAAGATTTCTAGTCACTAAAATGCTTAGCCATACAAATGACTTTCATCCATCAGTATATTTTTTTGCACCTGCTTCCAAACAGCACTAAGCTGATATCTTGTTGGGCTGGTAGTCAAAATGTCTATCAGCAAATCCTAAGTTCCAAAAACCAAGGTTCGAATCTTAATGCTATCAGAGACCTCTGCTGGATAAAAACTAAGTACACATCTATTTTAACAGTAAAACAAATTACTTCCCACATAGATGACCCTGCATAAACAGGACAGCAAGCTCCATAATTTAGATGAAAACAAACAGTTAACTAAGGATAGGAGTTTTATTTGTAATCATAACCTAGAACCTATAGTTAGCCACTTCCAATTGTCTTCATTGGAAATGCACCAGATTGACTGGCTTGATCTACTGTAGTTTCTAAGTTTAGGTGGCAGCCTCAATATGGAGACAAGCACTCATATACAAAAAGCCATCTTAGCTCATTCATCCAAAAAGAAAAATTAATCAAAAAAAGGTTTATTTACTGTGGTCCAAAGACACTCCACGTTTATCTTTCTTTCATGCTATCCTTCTCAATACACATCCAACAATTAACTTTTCCACTAGTTTTGTTTTTTTCTCCTAGCCAGTGTTCCAGATTCCTATTAATACATTCATTGAATATAGTGGAGATCTTTATTATATTCCATTTAAATCTAATTCAGACAAAGCAGCTAGATTTCCGCACACAATTCTATTTTCCATTAAGATCAAATCAGTCTGCAGCAAAATCTAGCTACTTGTTGCTGTGGTTCTGTTCGCCGAGCTGGAAGTTTTTGTTGCAAATGTTTCGTCCCCTGGCTAGGCGACATCATCAGTGCTTGGGAGCCTCCTGCGAAGCGCTTCTTTGATGTTTCCTCCGGTGTTTATAGTGGTCTGTCCCTGCCGCTTCCGGTTGTCAGTTTCAGCTGTCCGCTGTAGTGGTTGGTATATTGGATCCAGGTCGATGTGTTTGTTGATGGAGTTTGTGGATGAATGCCATGCCTCTAGCAATTCCCTGGCTGTTCTCTGTCTGGCTTGCCCTATGATAGTAGTGTTGTCCCAGTCGAATTCATGTTGCTTGTTGTCTGCGTGTTTGGCTACTAAGGATAGCTGGTCGTGTCGTTTCGTGGCTAGTTGACATCAACCAGCCACGAAACGACACGACCAGCTATCCTTAGTAGCCACACACGCAGACAATAAGCAACATGAATTCGACTGGGACAACACTACTATCATAGGGCAAGCCAGACAGAGAACAGCCAGGGAATTCCTAGAGGCATGGCATTCATCCACAAACTCCATCAACAAACACATCGACCTGGACCCAATATACCGACCACTACAGCGGACAGCTGAAACTGACAACCGGAAGCGGCAGGGACAGACCACTATAAACACCGGAGGAAACATCAAAGAAGCGCTTCGCAGGAGGCTCCCAAGCACTGATGATGTCGCCTAGACAGGGGACGAAACATTTGCAACAAAAACTTCCAGCTCGGCGAACAGAACCACAGCAACGAGCACCCGAGCTACAAATCTTCGCACAAACTTTGAACTAGCTACTTGTGCCGTAATTAAGTTGTGAATACCTTTAATTAAAAGCAAATTCTTAGTTGAGATTTCAGGATAAGCTTCACAGTGGATTTTGTTAAAACATTTGGAAAATTGCCAATGATAATGGTTTGAATAGCTGAATGATCAGAAAATACTAATGTTCGTGGATCAGAGCAAGATCTGAACGAAACTTCAGCTAACAGGTTTTCTCCAAGATGCTCACTGCTCATTCCCCTTTACGAGAGGTGCTCTGTTCATAAATGTAGAGGTGCATTATGTAAAAGTAGAAAATGAGACTGCAATTTCTGTTGTCAACCAAGTCAACAGCCAATACTTTAGAAAATCTTAGAGACATCCAATCATTGATTTAGAAACAAAATAGGACAAAACACGCAAGACAGATTCATCAGAACAGATTTGTTTCTAAATTATTTAATAACAAATAATTTTTTGGCAGTTACATGTTTTTCCACTCCCTGTGCAGGACCTCCCAGTTAAGGATTACAATTCCTTTATAAACATTAACACACCCTGTTCCACAGAATGCATTTCAATATTCAAAATTGGCTATAAATCAATCAGATATTACACAGCATCACATCAATGGGATCACCCTGCAAGACAAATTTGTTTTCAAAATATTCTTTGATCAAACTTGTCTGGCAGAAGAGACTTGGTCAAAATTGAACAATTGCTGCAACCACAAAGGTGCAGAATATTGAGAAAATATAAATGGTGTTAAAATAAACTGTCACTTTAAGGGAAAATTTGCAGTCTCGTGATACTTTCCCTGACCATCTTCACAGGGGGGTGATGATACGCAAGGCACTTGATCTTTCTGAGGGACATGCCACCATCAACAACCAAAAAGATGCGACCAAGTATTGTATTCATCCTCCATGATTTAGAAATTATGAAGTACATCTAGTAAAGTTACCAAAGTAGTAAAAAGTACATGATCAATTCAAAGCTTCAATTAAAAGAAAATCTTTGGTAAATTAGTAATTACAAAAAAAAGTGTTCAAGTGTAAAAGGTTGTGCTTATCAGGGAAATTGTCAGGATGCACTATTGTCCATCAGTCAGACACTGGTATTAGAATATTTTTCTAAAGAAAACTAGAATACAAGAAAGCAACTGTCATTTCTTTGAGCAATATTCAGACACTGGCGCAGAGAGAGTCTCAACTGCCTCCTCAGCCGTTGTACCAACTTGGTTCATCATCTGAGGGGAGACATGAAAGAACAGCAGCATTCAGCTTATCTTGCAAAAACATTTACAAAAATAATACTTTTGCCTTTCAAACTCTTATACAACTTACCTGAAGACCAAACAAAGAACAAACTTTAGAAAAACTGTTCACAGTAAGTTTGGAGCAAGATGGAAACAGGTACTTTTGAGTTTGATTTAGAAATAGTTCCTGAGAAATAAACCCTTACAATCATATTTTTGCAAATACTTCAGAACAAGATTCCAGAGACTCTTTAGTTTAAAAAAAGATGTTTGTAGCAAGGGTAGAGGATGCAGCACCCCACTCATAAATAACTTCCTTGGCTTGTTCTACTTTGATAAAGTAAATGCCACAGTACAGTCATTGGTTTTTTCTGATATTTACCAAAGGGATTTTAATGAGAGAATGTCAAAACTCAGTTCAACTCTGAATACCAAAAGCCATTTTTATATAAACCAGAATTTGCAATTCAAACAAACCATGTAGCTCAATATCTGAAATATTACTGGATTAAATCAGCAAACACTAAAATAGATGGACATGAGATGAACATGGCTTGGATTCTATAGAGAACTTCAGTCTTGATTCAAATCAAGATTGGAGTAGGATAGATTTTGAAAAAGTGTACTAAGTTGTGGTCATTGAGAGAATATATCAGATTAGTGAGCTCCAACTCTACCACAGGAAGTTATGAATGTGTGTGGACTGACACCATGAACAAAGCCAATTGGCTTCGCCTGTTGTGTTGCAGAGGAAACTTGATCTTGCGCCTGCTTACACACAATGCCCATTCAGGCCAGAGACATCATCCCGCTCCCAGAGCAAAGCAGCACAAACAAAGGCATCGCTTGGGTAGAATTTAGGCCCCCAATACTCTTAACTGAAGAAAAGAGACACATGCCTACCATGATATCCAATTAAAATTATGGGTCTTCTTCCGGATTGCTGGATTTGTGATGCAAATTGATGCCAACAGCATGGGTTTAATTCCCACACCAGTTCAGGTTACCATGAAGTTCTTAACTTCTCTCCTTGCCGGAGGCAACAACACTAGTCATCTCACCGAGAGCAGCCCTATGATCTGGTAAGACTTTGGTGACTTTACCTTTAAAACTGCCAAATTTTCTCTCAAAGCAAGTATCACCAAGTTTACTTTTTCCTGGAGTAACTGGATTCATTACAAGTTACAAAGGTTTAAAGTTTTCATTTGGTAAGTTGTTTTAATTAGTCAGAATGAATATCTGAATCTAGTTTACGCAAATGGTACCAATTCAAGTTGCACAGATGATCAGAGATGGAATCACAATTATCCAAGTCCAAATAAACAGAAAAGGGTTGGTACGCAGAGTGTAAATTTATTAGTCAAAATTGAAGTGCAGATAATGACCCTTCAACAAAGAGAAATAAAAAGAATATTTAGAAGAGAATTGAGAGAATCCAGTCATAAGCGCCAAGTTGATGAAGCAGATAGCTTAATTACTGTAAACATTACCAGTATATCACACCTTGTAATAAAGCTTCGTTGGTGACGTCCAAAACCTAGAGAGATTAGGTGCAAATTATTTTTCAACAGCGACCCCATTCAAACAGGCACCACTTCCTGACCATGATGCCATCCAAATATCCAGAACTCTCAACCATTCATCAAATATTCTACCCAGAATGCCAGTATATTTTGTATGCAGCTGAGTCCTTTCTATCATACTGCTTGAAACTGGGAGACTTCGGACTGAATAACAGGCTGAGCAATTATACATGTAAAAATGAATAGTACCAATAAAAGAGTAGCAGCCCATTCTATCACAGAATATCAATAACCTTCCTTACGTTGGTAATGAGATTGAAACCAAATGACCTAGGGTTTCAGACCTACTTGAAAGTAGCCAATGAGTGATAAATTGAAGGACTGTGCCGAGTTAATTTTTCATCCTATCAATCAAATCTGGATTTTAAGATGATCTTTTTGTCTCTTTGATTAGCTGTGGATAAAATTTGTTGTACATCGTCAATCGCCCTCAAGGTGGTAACATTAAGCCTTCTTAGTCAGCTTTGTGCAGGGCAGTTCATGTCTTACTAACTTGATTGAATTTTGAGGAGATGACTAAAGTGATTGATGACGGCAGAGCAGTGATGTTGTTCACATGAATTTTAGTAAGGCTTTTGACATGGTTCCTCATGGTAGGCTCATCTACAAGAGCAAGATGCATGGGATCCACAGTGACTTGGCCATATGGATTCAGAATTGGCTTGCTCATATAAGACAAGGTAGCAGTGTAGTGTGTTTTTTCGGCTGGAGGTCTGTGACTAGTGGTGTTCCACAGGGATCCATACAGGGACCTCTGCTGTTTGCGATACATATAACTGACTTGAATGAAAATGTAGATGGATGGGTTAGTAAGTTTGCAGACCATAGAGATCAATGGAGTTGTGGATAGTGTAGAAGGTTGTCAATGGATACGGTGGGATATAGATCAGTTGCAGACATGGGTGGAGGAATGGCAGATGAAGTTTAATCTGGGTATGTGTATGTTGCTGCACTTTGGGAAATCAAATGTTAAGGAAAAGAATACAGTTAATGGTGAGACCCTGAACAGCATTGATGTACAGAGGGATACTGGGGTTCAAGTCCACAGCTCCCTCAAAGGTGACCATGCAAGTAGATAGGATGAAGGCGGCGTATAGCATGCTTGCCTTTATTAGTTGGGGAATTGAGTACAAGAGTCAGGACGTCACGTTGCAGCTTTATAAGACTTTGGCTTCTGCCACTTTGGAGTACTGCATTCAATTCTGGTTGCCACATTACAGGAAGGACGTGGAGGCTTCCGAAAGGGTGCAGAAGAGGTTTACCAGGATACTGCTTGGATTAGAGGGTAAAAGCTGTAAGGAGAGGCTAGAAAAACTCGGTTTGTTTTCTCTGGAGTGGCGGAGGCTGAGGCTGAGGGGAAAACTTGATAGAAGTCTATAAAAGTGAGATGCAAAGATAGGGTTGAAAGTCAGAATCTTTTTCCCCCAGGATTGAAATGTCTAATAGTAGGGGACATGCATTTAAGGCGAGAGGCGCAATGGTAGGAGTTTAGAATGTATTGCCTTTTCCACCACCACTGGCAGACACAATAGGGGTGTTTAAGAGACTTTTAGATAAGCACAGGAAAGAAGAGATATGGACCAATGGCAAGGAGGAGGGATTACTTTAATTTGGCGTCATGTTTGGCTTAATATTGTGGGCCAAAGGGCCCATTTCTGAGCTGTACATTTTTAATTTCTCCAATCACCAGCTGTATTCCTGATAGATTTTGCTCAACATTCTCAGAAGACAGATAAACGTCAACCACACTGCTGCAAGCCTGGAGTCACACGTAGGTCAGGCCAGGAAAGGCCTGTAAATTTGTTTTAAAAAAAAAGACTTGGGAAACCAAATGGATTTTGAGTATAAAAATCAACATTAGTCTCCTGACCATCACAGCTAAAATTTATTGACTGAATTTGAGTTCCAGCTGCCAAAGTGGGATTTAGCACACCAGCCCGGCCCTCTGAATTACCAATCTAAAGGCACCACTTTCCACCTTGGAGCAATGTGTCTCCTCATATAATGCATCTAGCAGCACCCTTCCAAAACATGCATTCAAATATTGGCCTCTTGTTTCAGAGGGATGACGGTGGAAAACCAATTCCCAGAAGAGTGGGAGACTTTCTACCAGCTTCTTCATTGGGGGGGAATGAAGTGCAAAACAAAAACAAAACAATTTAGAAAAAGTGAAACACAAGGAGGACCCATTAGCGCACACAGACAGGTGTTTCCATAATTAGGTTTAATTATATTCTATACAAAAATGTATAGAAAGAGGAGTTAAGGAATTCTGCTAACCTCATAATCACTTCCAGCCCAAAATATTTTCACTTCCTTTCGAATCCAGGCAGTCACTGCACACGTGAGAAGGGTACAAGGCACCAAGTACAACAAGGCTGGCTGTGCCATCTTCGTTACAATCAGAACAATAAACGTCAAAACCATGCCAACTGCATAAGCTATAAAATGAAACAACAATATTAAACATTGCCTCGCACTTCAATAACCTATCAAAAAATTAGAGATTGGTCAAATCTATTTTAAGCGAACCTAGGTTTCTCAACAACGTGAAAGGATGGAGAGTGAGATCCTGCAGTTAGCAAATTACCAAGCTGGGTGACAATCAGGAAATCTCACTCCTTTCTTTTTAAAAAATCAGTTTCCAAAATAGAAAAGAGGATCCACCTTTCAAGTTGTTGACATCTATATGGCAGGAATAAACATGGCACATTTTAGCAATGTTCGTTTCCTTACACGAAGAGACTGTCTTGCATCAGGATTCACAGTGGCAAGAAACCAAAGGGAATACCAATTTAAACAGCAAGAGAAATGATTGGTTAGACCATACTGGCATAAAGATGCAACACAAACTTAACAGGCATTGTGGAATCGCCAAATAAACTTAGACAATGTGGAGAGAATCTAATTGGTCTCTGAGTATTCCCACGGGGATGCAGAAGGAGTGGCTGCCTTCATAACCGTTCCAGACACAACCCTGACTGAAAAAGAAACCTTTCCTCATGCCCCTATAATCCTTTCGCTAGTCATCTTAAATTTGTGCCTCCTGGTAACTGACCTGCCCACTGAAGAAACTGGTCATTTGTGACCACTCTACCCCATCCCCAGGTTGTCAATTAATGGTTCCTGTCCCACCTCCATACCAACCAACCAGCACCCTCTTCTCTTGATTTTTATAGATGGATACTTCCCAAATTTGATTTCTTGCATGTCAGTCTTGAGCATAAAGTAAAAGCCATGACTTAATATCATTGATACATTTTTCTTTCCGTAGTTTTGGTCCCCACACAAATACCCTTCCAATGTTTTAGAGACGGTGGAAGACAGAGGCGGATGGTGAAGGGTTGTTTTTCAGACTGAAGGCCTGTGACCAGAGGAGTGCCACAAGGATTGGTGCTGGGTCATCTACTTTTTGTCATTTATATAAATGATTTGGATGGGAGCATAAGAGGTATAGTTAGTAAGTTTGCAGATGATATCAAAATTGGAGATGTAGTGGACAGCAAAGAAGCTTACCTCCGATTACAATGGGATCTTGATCAGATGGGCCAACGGGCTAAGGAGTGGCAGATGGAGTTTAATTTAGAAAAATGCAAGGTACTGTATTTTGGAAAGTCAAATCAGAGCAGGACTTATATACTTAATAGTAAGGTCCTGGAGTGTGGTGCTGAACAAAGAGACCTTGGAGTTACAGGTTCATAGTTCCTTGAAAAGTAGAGGTGCAGGTGGGTAGGATAGTGAAGGTAGTGTTTGGTATGCTTTCCTTTATTGGTCAGAGCACTGTGTATAGGAATTGGGAGGTCATGTTGCAGCTGTACAGAACATTGGTTAGGCCATTTTTGGAATACTGCGTACAATTCTGGCCTCCTTCCTATCGGAAAGATGTTGTTAAACTTGAAAGGGTTCAGAAAAGATTTACAAAGACAGTGCCAGGATTGGAGGATTTGAGCTATCAGGAGAGGGTGAATAGGCTGGGGCTGTTTTCCCTGGAGCGTCGGAGGCTGAGGAGTGACCTTAGAGATTTATAAAATCATGAGGGGCATGGATAAGGTAAATAGACAAGCTTTTGTCCCTGGTGTGGAGTCCAGAATAGAGGGCATATGTTTAGTGTGATAGGGGAAAAGAGACTTGAGGGGCAATGTTTTCACACAGAGGGTGGTACGTGTATGGAATGAGCTGCCAGAGGAAGTGGTTGAGGCTGGTACAATTACAGCATTTAAAAGACATCTGGATGGGTATATGAAGAGGAAGGGTTTAGAGGAATATAGGCCAAGTGGTAGCAAATGGGACTAGATTAGGTTAGGATATCTGGTCAGCACAGACAAGTTGGACTTAAGGGTCTGTTTCTGTGCTGTACATCGCTAGGACTTTAAATGACAAAATAATTTTAGTCAATTGGTAGCATAGGGAACCCAAAGTGCCAGGGATGATTAGGGTTGAAGCCCAGGATACGCAAAACTAAGAGCATTTGAGATCTTATCTTTTGGCTAAGCAGTTAGAAATAGCAGGAACTGCAGGCAAGATGCCATGGCAAAACATTCCACTTCAAATTTCATCAGCAATGGCAGATCAGTTCACCTTTCATTTTATTGCAGTAAGAAATAATTTGAAATTAGGCAAATACATCATTAAGATACCACAAGATCACATGCAACAGTTTGGCCTATCGAGCTAGTTTTGCATGCAAAAATATTACGTTTTGTTCAAATTTCTTATTCTTGTAAACTTCAATGAGTACAGGCCCAATTTGAATCTCTTCTTCATTTCTGGAAATAACCACGTGAGCCTTCCCTGAAAAGCTGATGCAAGTACCTCTGTCAAGTGAGGAGGCCAAAACTGTGCAATGTACTCTAGCTGAGAATATGATAAGTGAGTGGGGCTTTTTTTTTGGGGGGGGAGGGAGGAGATAGGTCAGAGAGGAAGGTGGAAAGGAATATGGACAGGTAGGACAGGTCAGGAGGGCGGTGAGTTGGAAGGTTGGATCTGGGATGAGGTGGCGGGGGGGGGGGGGGGGGGAAATGAGAAAACTGGTGAAATCCACATTGATGCCCTGGGGTTGCAGGGTCCCGAGGCAGAAGATGAGGCACTCTTCCTCCAGGCATCAGGTGGTGAGGGAGTAGCGATGGAGGAGGTCCAGGACCTGCATGTCTGTGGTGGAGTTGGATGGGGAGTTGAAGTGTTCAGCCATGGGGCGGTGGGTTGGTTGGTGCAGGTGTCCCGGAGATGTTGTCTGAAGCGCTGTGTAAATAGGCATCCTGTCTCCCCCAATGTACAGGAGACCGTTTCGGGAGCAATGGATAGAGGACAGTATCGAGGTATGTGGAGAGGAGTTAGGTGGGGCAAGAGCAGGCCGAGACGATGGATCGGCTAGGGCAGTCAGGCTTGTGGATCTTGGGTAGGAGGTAGAACCGTGCGGTGCAGCGTTCCCAAACTAAGAGGTTGGAAGCTGTGGGTTAAAGCCCTTTTTATAGCCTTAGTTACAGAATTTCAGTACATTGATCCTAATATAGTTCATGTGAAGGCTATCTCAATGGCAGAACACATTGCTCTAGTACTGATGCCAGTGAATCATGGATTGAAACCTAGTTCTCCTCCACAACCTTTGAACCTTACATCAAATGTTGTATCTCCAATGGCAATTTCCTCATGGTTCAAGTAGTAACCCAGATATTACCACCTTTGTGATTCAGCCGCATATGCAGAACTAGCAAAACAATTTGAGGGGCATAACTGGATTTTTTTTTTCCCCAGTCTCTCGTACCAACCATCCTAGATTCAGTTTAGTTTAGGCTAAAATAAAAGATTTCCCCACTTTTTTCTCCCCCTCAAAAGAATACAGTTCTCACCATGATTCAGATGTGACTGTCAGAAAATGACAGTAAATTAATGTTCCACTTTGTATGTAGTTAATGTAAACTATTTTCTTATTCACAATTTGTTTAGAGTATTTTACCTGTAGTGCACAAAATAAAATAGATGTTGGAGGTGTTAATCTGCAAATCAAATCTTCGACAATAAGCAACCAATAATCCTGTAAAAAGATCAGAGTAACATCAATACTGGAGCAAATATTACAAGTCGCATTAGAGCAGTCATACAAAATTTACAGCTCAAATTATCATGGCTTAAAATTGTAAATTCTTCTACAAAGTCAGAGAGCAGACTGCAAAAATGTGTAAGGCAAAAGTGAGGACTGCAGATGCTGGAAACCAGAGTGGTGCTGGAAACCAGAGTGGTGCTGGAAAAGCACAGCAGGTCAGGCAGCATCCAAGGAGCAGGAAAATCGACGTTTTGGGCAAAAGCCCTTCATCAGGAATAGAAGCAGGAAGCCTCCAGGATGGAGAGATAAATGGGGGGATGGGTGGGACTGGGGAGAAGGTAGCAAAGAGTACAACAGGTGAATGGGGGTGGGGATGGAGGTGATAGGTCAGAGGGTAAGGTGGAGCGGATAGGTGGGAAGGGAGATAGGCAGGTAGGACAGGTCACGAGGACTGGAAGGTTGGAACTAGGGTAAGGGGCAGTGGAAATGAGGAAACTGGTGAAGTCCACAATTATGCACTGGGGTGAAGTGTTCTGAGGCGGAAGAGGAGGCATTCTTCCTCCAGGCGTCGGGTGGTGAGGGAGCGGCGGTGAAGGCAGCCCAGGACCTGCATGCCCTTGGCAGAATGGGAGGGGGGAGTTGTAATGTTGGGCAACGGGGTTGATTGGTGCGGATGTCCCGGAGATGTTCCCTGAAGCGCTCTGCTAGGTGTCCAGTCTCCCCAATGTAGAGGAGACCGCATTGGGAGCAACGGATGCAATAAATGACATTGGTGGATGTGCAGGTGAAACTTTGATGGATGTAGAAGGCTCCTTTGGGGCCTTGGATGGTGGTGAGGGAGGTGGTGTGGGCGCAGGTTTTGCGATTCCTGCGGTGGCAGGGGAGGGTGCCAGGACTGACAGCTCAGTGTTTAAATTTAACCCACGCTGAGCACAATCCCTTCAATTGTGATGCTTATTTTGCTGCATTCCAAACTTTTAGCTTTTTCAGAATTTGCAGCGCATTGTACATGGTTGGAAATGTGACTCCATAACACGGACCAACTCTCCGCACGACCACACCCTCAGCAGTCCTCTGTCTTCTTATATTGAACAGTGGCAAAGAATCAAGCGTAAAAACCAGGAATCACAGCTTGAGAATACAAAGTGTAAACCATTTAGGATCGAAATGAGGAAAAATTTCTTCAAGGGTCTGGTGATCCTGTGGAATTCTCTTCTTTCTCAGAAAACAGTTTCAGCCAAAATATTGAATATTTTCAAGGTGTTACATGTGGTTCTTAGGGCAAAGGGGTCAAAGGGAATGGGGAGAAAGCAGGAAGCATACAGATCTGCATGATCAGCTTGACCATATTGAAATAGCACAAAATCAAGATTAATGGAATGTTATCCTTTGTCAGTAATCAACATAAAAGGGTGTTCCATTTTAGTTATTTCGGGCATTAGTGAATCCACATCAGATAAAGGGAAGCAGGGATGGCTTAGTGTTTATTAAATTGATAGCTGGAATGAGTGGGTTGTCTTATATAGATTGGCCACGCTGGGTTTGTTTCCACTGGGGTGACTTGATTTAAATGTTTACGATTCTGTATGGTCTTGACAAAGTTTGACATGAAAAGGATGTTTCCTCTTGTGGGACAGGACCAGAATTAGGGGAAGTTTTAAAATCAGGAGTCACCCTTTCAGGCCAGAAATGAGGGAAACCTTTTGAGGGTTATGCGACTTCGGAACTCTGCCTCAGAAGGCAGAGGTGAACAGATTCTAGTTAGCCAAGAGGCGAAGGTTACTGGGAGTAGATGGGAATGCAGGTCAGCCACAAATTTATTGAACAGTCAAGCAGACTCAGTAGTCTACCTCTGCTCCTATCTCATATGTATGTTGCTAAATTCCTAATGGATTGAATCAATCATTACTCCCCATTTGTCAGAAAAGCTTTCAACCTGCTATCACCCCAATCCCTACACTGTGGTGCACAGTCACCTCACCTTCAAGAGCTTCTGAAATTCACCAAGCATTTCAGTTCGCCATTCCTTCTTCCCCTGAGGAATATCCATATTCATCCCAACTACTTAAACCACTGATATTTCCCCTTTAAAAACAGGCATTGCATAAATAAGGAGAAAGTGAGGACTGCAGATGCTGGAGATCAGGAAGCTCGATTCCTGAAGAAGGGCTCATGCCCGAAACGTCGATTCTCCTGCTCCTTGGATGTTGCCTGACCTGCTGCACTTTTCCAGCATTGCATAAATAAACCTTGTTGAAAAAGTTAAATATACCACAAAACACATGAATTCATAATTTCTATCTTGAGTGTTAATACTGAAGTGTAATCAATAGATCGATTTACAAGATGGCATTTCAAACCTTGCAACTTTTCAATATAAAGCAAGCAGAACGTGGTTACAGTGGGCTGGGCGGGGATAAGCCAGAGGGAAGAAAAAAAAAATCACCACATGGGGATATGTGGGGCAAAAAGCTCTAACATTTTTGAAAAGTCAGCCTTGCCACCAACTTGGGCATGACACATTTAGCTCATCTTCATATATTAGCAATGTGTCTCAAAAAAGAAACACTTATGAGTTTTGTTTTAGTAAGTTTGCCGCTAGTTTATATGAGTCATTTATTTAGTTAATCAGTCCATTTTTAATACACAGATAACATACAATGACTTTGAAATATACATCTTAGCCTGGTCAGACAACTAAAAATAAATTTAAAACACTGATAGCTAGAAAATTTCCATGTACATAAGCATAAATAATATGGAATTCTGTGATTTGTAACGGCAAGTTATAGGTTTTCAAGTTATCCCAGTTATCAAGTCATTCCAGGGATGAAGAAATGCAGAAACATTTTTACTCACCTGGAACAATAATATCCCCAAATCCCAGGATAGAAAATGGTGTTCCACACAAGGTTGCTACAGACGGCATCAGTCTTGGTACCCTGATAACCACAGGCAACTACAAGAAACATAACTGTGGTTAATACATTACAGGTATTCATTACTACTCTAAGTACAGCAGGGAGAGAGTGAAGTATTAATTTGACAGTTTCGAAAATAAAGAAAACTCCATTTATTATGTTTAAAATATGTAATATATACACAGTGATATGAAATTCACAAGCAGGAAGCTGCCGACACATGCACCCCAATATGGAAAGTCAGGAGGCATGGGATAGAGGGAAATTTGGCCAATTGGATAGAAAACTGGCTAACCGGTCGAAGTCAGAGAGTGGTGGTAGATGGTAAATATTCAGCCTGGAGCCCAGTTACAAGTGGAGTTCCGCAGGGATCAGTTCTGGGTCCACTGCTGTTCGTAATTTTTATTAATGACTTGGATGAGGGAGTCGAAGGGTGGGTCAGTAAATTTGCAGATGATACGAAGATTGGTGGAGTTGTGGATAGTGAGGAGGGCTCTTGTCAGCTGCAAAGGGACTTGGATATGATGCAGAGCTGGGCTGAGGAGTAGCAGATGGAGTTCAACCTTGCCAAGTGTGAGGTTGTCCATTTTGGAAAGACAAATAAGAATGCGGAATACAGGGTTAACGGTAGGGTTCTTAGTCAGGTGGAGGAACAGAGGGATCTTGGGGTCTATGTTCATAGTTCTTTGAAAGTTGCCACTCAGGTGGATGGAGCTTGTAAGAAGGCCTATGGTGTATTAGCGTTCATTAGCAGAGGGATTGAATTCAAGAGTCGTGAAGTGATGTTACAGCTGTACAGGACTTTGGTTAGGCCACATTTGGAGTGCTGTGTGCAGTTCTGGTCGCCTCACTTTAGGAAAGATGTGGAAGCTTTGGAGAGGGTGCAGAGAAGATTTACAGGATGTTGCCTGGAATGGAGAATAGGTCATACGAGGATAAGTTGAGAGTGCTAGGCCTTTTCTCATTGGAACGGCGAAGGATGAGGGGTAACTTGATAGAGGTTCATAAGATGATCAGAGGAATAGGTAGAGTAGACAGTCAGAAACTTTTTCCCCGGGTGCAACAGAGTGTTACAAGGGGACATAAATTTAAGGTGAAGGGTGGAAAGTATAGGGGAGATGTCAGGGGTGGGTTCTTTACCCAGAGAGTGGTGGGGGCATGGAATGCGCTGCCTGTGGGAGTGGTAGAGTCAGAATCTTTGGTGACCTTTAAGCGGCAATTGGATAGGTACATGGATAGGTGCTTAAGCTAGGACAATGTTCGGCACAAAATCGTGGGCCGAAGGGCCTGTTCTGTGCTGTATTGTTCGATGTTCTATGGCTTATCATGAACCCGGGTACAGTTCGTAACCAACATCAGAACTGCAGCAGTTCAATCACTGCATGACATGAGACATAACAGATAGACAAAGGTTAGATTGTGAACAAATAAATGCAAAACTGGACATCATGAGGTGCTACATGCCCTCAAGCAACCCATCTCCTGATTCCCCAAAGCCTATCCACCACCTACAAAGCACAAGTCAGGAATGTCTTGGAATATTTCCCACTTGCCTGGATGAGTGCAGCTTGACACCATCCAGGAAAAAGTAACCCACATGGTTTGGCACCACACCCACCACTTTCAATATTCTGTCTAACCATCACTATTCTCTCCACCACTGATACATGGTGGCAACAGTATATACCATGTATAAGATGCATTGCAGGAACTTAGCCAAGTGTCTTTGACAGCAGCTTCCAAACCCACATCAACCAACAGTGAGACATACAAAAACAGCAGAAACATGGAAACTCTGCCACCTGCTGGTTTCCCTCTAAACCACTCACCATCCTGACATCGAAGGATTGATGACATTGTTCCATGTTGCTGGATAAAAATCCTGGAGCTCCATCCCTAAAGACGTTGTGGATGCCCTACACTGTGGGGATTGCAGTGGTTAAACGTAGCACACACCACCACCGTTGCAAGGACCATTAGGAATGGAAAAAAAAGTGCTGCCTAGCCAGTGATCACCATTCCGCAAATGAATGAAAGAAAAATCACTGAGGGATGCATCACACTGCTCCCTTTAGCTGCTGACCTGGGGATCTTTAAATTCAGAGCTGAGAGCAATATTCATTTCTTTCACCCTCCCCTCAGGCAGAACCTCAAGCTAGTACAGAATCACACAGGTATCTTGCAGTTTTCATTTGATCAATAACATCTTCTAGTTGGGAGGTAAAATCTGGAAATGGTTATAAATGAAAGCCAAAACGAAAAGCAGCAATTAATTCTGCCCAATATAACAATGTCAACTTTAATGCATACAAATACAGTTCTTACTTTTTCATTGTGAGCTACTGGTTCAACAGTCAGTCCCATTAGGTAGTTTCCAGTCCTCTAGAATCAAACCCAATATTTATTACATTAGAGAATCTGAAACCCTAGCACTCCTGCAGCTTGTTAGTAAAGCAGCGACTTTAACCCATGGCCTTAAGCTTTTAGTTTCAATTTCACCTTTTCACCAGTGGTCGATCCGGATCCAGCAGCTACCTCGACCATAATGCTCTCATGATTCTGAAAGGAAGTAAATAATTCCACTTAAACCACGTCAACCAAAGAGTCGTACTTATTTATCAGCTTGCTCATTTCTACGGAACAGCACACAAGCAGGTGATTCTTTTTCTAGCCCCCGACATAATTCTTAGCCAACCAGTTGAAAAATATTTCATCTTGCTGAAGAAACAAATGTATGTGTGGTCAACTTCATCTGAGATCACCTGAGTGTCCAAACTGTGCTGATTTTCTGTCTCTATGCATTGGGTGCATATTACCAAGTAATTTGCAACTAAGGTGTTAGCTGAAATGTCAGAAAATTCAATTTAATTAAATCGGCATTTACAACCTCTTCAACATAACATAACAGGCATTGCAGTTTCACTAATAATCTATTTGAAATTCAATTGTTAGAAGATACACAGAAAGCAGTCTAAAGTAATTTGCCTTTAGTTCTTCCATTTCCTATAAGCACTGTTGACCAAATAATGCAAAATAATAAAATCTACAGAAAATTGAGAAAGCTACTCAAAAACAAAAACTTTGATTGTACCATAAATTATCAATTCAGATCTGAATATTTCATGAAGTGGTACAGTTTGAGAGGAGGAACAAGAGAAGAAATGAGGAATGGCACCAAAAAACTAAACTGTACAATTTTAAAAGGGAAAGAGATCAGCAAGTGTCTTTCCAGAACAAGTCACCAAGGTTGAAAAAGCATAAAAAAGCTTCTGGATTTGAAAATAAAAAGTACAAAAGCAAGTTATGCTCAACCTTTACAAAATAGTTTCTAACTGAGTGTTGGGAGGAATGGTGGTGCACAGCACCAGAAACCCGGGGCTTAATTCCACCCTTGGACGACTGTGTGTGAAACTTGCACATTTTCCCTGTGTCTGTGGGGTGTTCTCTGTGTGCTCCAGTTTCCTCCCACAGTGCAAAAGATGTGCAGGTTAGCTAGATTAGCAATGGGAAATGGGGTGTGGGTTTGGGCAGGATGCTCTTTGGAGGGTCAGTAAATTTAATGGACCAAATGGCCTCTTTCCACACTAGCAATTTTGTGACTCCATTGTATTCAGTTTCAAAACCTGGAACGATTTGAGGCCATGAAAAGCGTGCAGAAAAGATGTGCAGGAATCGTTCCAGGAATGAGGGACACTGTGGATTGAGTGGAGGCACTGGACTGTTCTCAACAGAGAGAATGGTTAAAAGTCATGAAAAACATCCAACAGTAAGTTTGAACAGATTGTTTCTATCAGGGTGTCAGTATCCAGAAAATACATTGATTTATCACGATTGGCAACAGAACCAGAAGTGACACAAGGATTGTGTTTGCCTGATGCAACTTGCTGAGATCTGGATTGCATCCCCGAAACGAAGAAGATGATAGATTCAGCAGTAGATTTCAAAAGTGAATTAAATAAAAACTTGAAAGGATGAAATTAGAAAACAAATGGAGGGGAATTCACAAGCATTGGGATTAACTGAACTGCTCTAACAGGCACTTTGTACCATACTGTTTGTTGTTTGTTTACTGTCCATGGTCTATCCTTTCGTGGAATGTTGGGCACTGCTGGCAGGGCCTAATTGCCCTTTAATTGAGTGGCTTGCCCAGCCATTTTATAGGCAAGTTCAAAGTCAACCACATTACTCTGGGTCTGTAGCCAGGGATGGTAGATTTCCTTCTCTAAAAGGCAAACCAAACTGGCTTTTAGCGATAATCAATAATACTGAGACAAATTCCAATTCTTTTCAACTAAATTTACTTTCTCCCAGCTCACTGTCGGGGCATTGAACCACTGTCCCCAGAATGAGCTTGAATCTCTGGAATACAAGACCAGTTATATTACCACTTCACCGCTGTCTCAGCCTAAGGAGGAGAAAAAGTAATGAAACACTTTGGTATTAAACACCAGAAAAAGTCACGCAAGAACCCAAATTAATTTCAATTAAAGGTTAGGTGAACAAATACTCCACAATAGAAATGTGAAACTTTCAGACATGAATGACAGTGCATTGTAGAGAATAAGCTTACCTTCGTAAAATATGGAGTTATGAAAACAAAGAACACATCATAGATCAGGAGGAGCACCAGCAAAATGACACAAGACTGTAAATACAAGGGAAGAATATTGACATCTATTACCTTTTCAAGGAATGATATAAATTGAATTTACATTTTGTGTTGGGTAATGGAAAACACAGTTGTAAATTAAAATATTACCCTTGAGAGCTTGGTGACACTAAGTCTTGAGGCCTGTTTATTTACACCCATTTTTAAATTGGATTTTAGTTAAGAGATTGGGGTGATATTTTAGTGCCTTAAAAACAATGTACAGTCACCCAACCATAAGAGTCAAGAGACACAAAAATCCAGAAAAGGAGTCAGTCACTGTTTCTACAAGATTATTTGAAACTGAATTTAGGGACATCGTCTTTGCTCTGAAGTTTAAGTAATCACAATTTTAGGCTGAAGTTACCTCTTGTTTTGTACAAGTGGACATTTACGCAGCATACAGTCTATAGTTAGTCTTTCTGGAGACTTTTTAATTCTATTTCATAGGAAAACAATATTTATCCTATGACATCACAGCATACCTTAAAATGAGGCATTTTCAGGGTCTTCATGAAGTTAAGGCAAAAGGCAACTCCTAAAAAGTCATGTAGAGTCCAAATCCATCTAAAATACAAACACCAGCGAACTTACTCATGGTTGTACATTTAACACAAGAGCACACTAACAATGCAGTAAGGTTCCTCAAGAGACACAGGACTTTTGGAAAAAGTAAAGAGCTCCCACTTCAGACTGCCACAGTTTTCCAGGAGATGCTATGAATCTTTAATTTTCAAATAGTCAAAAGGTTGAGGATTACAATTCTGGAGCAACAACTGTTGAGCTGTTCAATTAAAAGCTCAGAATTTTGTAGGAAGTTTGAAAAAACAGTTCTTGTGGTATACAGGAGCAATAAAATTTTAAAAAAAGTTGATTTGATCAAAGCAAAGTCTCTGCCGCTGGCCAGAGCCCACACTAAAGCCCTGACAAGCTGCAAGTTTGCTTTGTGGTTTCTCCAATGAAAGCAGTAAGTGACAATTTCAGCTGCACAATTACACAATACAAAACTAGTCAGTCATTCAGCCCAAATGGCTATTGCAGGTAATTAAGCTCCACGGGAATGTCTCCCTACCTTTATCTCAATTATCCTCCTAATTCTTTCACTTATTTATCCAACTTCCTCTTAATAGTATTGCTACTATTCACTTCAATGACTTGTTATGGTAGTAAGCCCACATTCTAAACATTCCCCTGAAACCCAAATGGATTTAGATATCTCATCAACCTGTTCAGAAATGTTGGTGCAGCTGGGACTGAACCTGGTCTCTTGTTTCAGAGATAGCGACGCTGCAACCATGCTGACAGTGGCTGACACCTCTTATCTTAAATCAAGCAACCCTTCAACATATTTTCTCAACTTATTCAGAGTTGCTGTTACACAACTTTGGTGCAAACGGAACTTGAACCCAGACCACCCAGCTCAGAGTTATGGATACTACCTATGACAAGAGCTCTGCCACTGTTTTGAATAAAGGAAACTAAATGCTTTGTTCCATCTCTCTTCTTGAATAGTTAATGCCAATAGATGAAAAATACTTTGGTATCCTTGAGGATTAAAAAAAGTAGTTTAAAAAAAAAAAAAAGTAATATTAGCAAATTTGCTGAAGATACAAAGCTGGATGGCAGGGTGATACGTGAGGAGGATGTTAGGCGATTACAGGGTGACCTGGACAGGCTAGGTGAGTGGACGGATGCATTGCAGATGCAGTTTAATGTGGATAAATGCATGGCTATCCACTTTGGTGACAAGAACAGGAAGGCAGATTACTACCTAAATGGAATCAATTTAGGTAAAGGGGCAGTACAAAGAGATCTGGGTGTTCTTGTACACCAGTCAATGAAAGCAAGCATGCAGGTACAACAGGCAGTGAAGAAAGCTAATAGCATGCTGGCCTTCATAACAAGAGGAATTCAGTATAGAAGCAAAGAGGTTCTTCTGCAGCTGTACAGGGCCCTGGTGAGACTACACCTGGAGTACTGTGTGCAGTTTTGGTCTCCAAATTTGAGGAAAGACATTCTGTCTATTGAGGGAGTGCAGAGTAGGTTCACGAGATCAATTCCCGGAATGGCGGGACTATCTTACATTTAAAGATTGGAACAACTGGACTTGTATACCCTTGAGTTTAGAAGGCTGAGAGGGGATCTGATTGAGACATACAAGATTATTAAAGAATTGGACTCTCTGGAGGCAGGAAGCATGTTTCCGCTGATGGGAGAGTGCCGAACCAGAGAACATAGTTTAAAAATATGGGGTAGGCCATTTAGAACAGAGTTGAGGAGAAACTTCTTCACCCAGAGAGTAGTGGGTGTATGGAATGCTCTGCCCTAGAAGGCAGTGGAGTCCAAGTCTCTGGATACTTTCAAGAAAGAGTTGGATAGAGTTCTTAAGGATAGTGGAATCAAGGGTTATGGGGATAAGGCAGGAACAGGATACTGATCGAGGACGGTCAGCCATGATCATAATGAATGGTGGTGCTGGCCTGAAGGGCAGAATGGCTTACTCCTGCACCTATTGTCTATTATTAAGAAAGTTTCATTCTTAAACTTGAGACTGCAGTGAAAGACAGAAATCAGGTTGACTGGACAAATATCATAAACACATTGGTCAATAGGTTTAACTTGAATAGCCACTCCACCTTTTAATAAAAACCTCACTGATAGGGCGTGGGTATCACTGGCCTGGCCAGGGTTTTGCAACTTTTTCATACAGAGGATGGTGAGTGTATGGAATGAGCTGCCAGAGGAAGTGGTGGAGGCTGATACAATTACAGCATTTAAAAGGCATCTGGATGGGTACGTGATTACAAAGGGTTTAGAGAGATATGAGCCAAGTGTTGGCAAATGGGGCTAGATTTATTGAGGATATCTGGTCAGCATGGACAGGTTGGACCCAAGGGTCTGTTTCTGTGCTGTACATTAGGCCTCTAATTCCAGATTCTCTACTGAATTCTAATTCCAACATCTGCCATAGGAGGATTAGGATCCAGTTCCTCAGAACATTAGCTGAGTTTCTGGCTTAATAGTCTACTGATAATACCATTAGGCCATTACCTCCCCAGCTACCTTCCCCCTACACGGTGCAGCAGTAAACATCACAGTCTCATCTGAATCAAATCTCAAGCAGCAACACTACAGAATGTAGATAACCCTCTTTAGTTAAACAGAGTGATCTGGATCACTGAGAGGCAGTGTCTAAGCTGTAAAACAGGCAGATCAAGCTGACTTTTCACATTGTGCTCTTCAAACCAGCAAGATAAGCACAGACACAGGATTACTAACAGTTCTTAGAAAAATCCATTATAAACAGATGGTAAATCCAAAATAAAACAAATGAACTGCGGATGCTGAAAATCAGAAACAAAAACAAATTGCTGGAGAAACTGAGCACATCAGGCAGCATCTGTGGAGAGAAAGCAAAGTTAATGTTGAGTCCAGTGACCTTTCTTCACAACTGAGTTTCTCCAGCAATTTCCATTTTTGTGATGGAAATTCCATCAACATAAACCACAGTACACAGATTCAACCTTTTCCGTGTAGAATTCATCCTAAAGAGGCATATGAACTATTTTGCATCCTCTCCCACTGTACAGTTTCATATTGTACTTGGGCTCAGATCAGAGTTTAACAAAGTTGCAGCCAGATATAGAGAGGGGTGAGTGAGTGGGCAAAAACCTGACAGATTCAGGCTGGTGTGGTAAAATGTGAAGTTTTTCATTTTGACAGGAATAATTAAAATAATTATTTAAACAGAGAACAACTACAAAATTCTGAGGTGCAATGGGATTTAGGTGTTTGAATGCTTGAGTCACAAAACTTTTAAGTAGGCACAGCACAAAATGAAGGTAGGTAATGAAATGCTATGCTTCATTACAAGAGAAACTGAACACAGGAAGGATGTTATTAAGCTGGAGAGAGTTCAGAGGAGATTTACCAGGATCAAATCTTCCAAACCCAGCAAAGAAAGGCTGAATAGGCTGGGTCTTTGTTCACTGGAGCATCAGAAGTTGTGAGGTGACCATTAGAAATTTATAAAATAATGAGGGGTATAGATAGGGTTAACGATTGTTGTCTTTTCCCTAGGATGAGGCTAGGGGGCACAATTTTAAAGGTGAGAGGAGAGAGTTTTAAAAAAGACACCAGGTGGAAATTTGTTTTTATACAGAGGATGATTCACATGTGGAATGAACTTCCTGAGGAAGTGGTGGAGGTGAGTACAGTTACAATGTTTAAAATAATATATGAATAGGAAATATTTGGAGAGATATGGACCAGGAGCAGGGAGGTGGGACTAGTTTAGTTTGGGATATGTTCGACATGGACTGGTTGGACCAAAGGGTCTGTTTCTGTGTTCAATGACTCTACATTTGTATAAAAGGAAGGATATTACACTTATCATAACAGGGCTTGTTAAGACTACATCTCCAGTATGGTGTGCAGTTTTGGGCCCTTTTTAAAGAAAGACATAAATGCATTGGAGGGGGTTCTGAGGTGGTTTACTAAAGTGATACCAGGAAAGAGCTATTTGGCTCACAAGGCAAGGGTGGACATTCCAGGCTTGACTGCATGTGTATGCAATCTTCATTGTAATCTAAAAGATCCTGATAGTCTTGACAAGGTGGATGTCGATAGGATGTTTACTCTTGTGCAGTTGAATCCATAACTAGATGGTAGTTTTTAAATTTTGTGTTTGCCTTTTTACCACAGACATTAGGAGTTTCTTCCTTCCCAAGGATTATGCAACTTTGAAATTCTATGCTACAGAAGATGGTGTAGAAGGGACAGTGAACACTTTTAAGGACAGGCGTAGATAGATTCTTGTTAGGCCAGGAGAATGATAGGCTATCAGAAATAGAAGGAAATTGGAATCCAAGACACAAACAGATCAGCCACAATCTTATTGAATGACAAAGCAGGCTCAAAGTGACAAATGGCTGACCTGCTCCTCACCTGGGTGTTCGTACCTACCTGTCTGCATTCCGAAACGCCACCCAAATTGAAGCCATTGTTACACAGAACAAAGCAAGCATCACCAAACGAACTTCAATTCTTCTCTGAATATAGGGCACCCTGTAATGTGAAAAACATTGACATGTTTAGATGTACTTGTACAGGATAAAAGCTTAAAAGTTAAATTTGTGCTGTGCTGGAAAGTTTCTTCAAGCACAAAGTTTGGCCCAAACCATTCTGCTTTTTTTGTTTGCAAACTCATTATAACAAGAGGGTGACCATTGCACGTGCAGCATCAATTTAAATAATAACAGCCTGCAAGC
Source organism: Chiloscyllium plagiosum (assembly GCF_037043375.1). Classification (NCBI taxonomy): domain Eukaryota; kingdom Metazoa; phylum Chordata; class Chondrichthyes; order Orectolobiformes; family Hemiscylliidae; genus Chiloscyllium; species Chiloscyllium plagiosum. Next base: position 685,500 of record NW_028270177.1, on the reverse strand, counting down.
ATGCCACATAATTTCCTCACTACCTACACACCGTTTACTGTCTACATTACTTTATCAACCCTAGGATTTTTCAAAGAGGCCTTATTCTTAAACTTCGATGTACAATACAAGTCAGGAATCCAGTTATTAGGCTTATTGGTCACTAAATATCAGAACGACACTGGTCAATAAATTTAACTTTAACAACCTCAGCACAGGAATAGGCAGCGTATAACCAAATAGGCAAGAGGGCATTATGGAGAATAGAAACAAAAGGCCAAATTAAGAAAGATCAGATAAAGCAACTTCTAAACAAAGGACAAGTCTGAGCTTACTTGCACTTCCAGTAAGGGATTCTTTTCATTAGTGCAGCCAAACAATTATAGACACTAACTGCTGCAGCCAAAGCAAAGATGCCAATAACCATGTACACTAGAGGAAAAAAAAGACAAATCATACTAAAGTTTCCACATGCACATGACATATCCATTCAGTATTTTGTTAACAATTTTTAATCTGTGCTCAAGACACCACTATGTTGGAATTAATAAATACTGTGCCAATTTTTCCACCAATCAGGTTATCCAGCAGACATCACTAGTGGTCTGGAAAAGGGAAGGGCCTCCAAATGGTGATTGTGAACAGCAGCTGGGATTTTTAAAAGCAAAAGTGACATCAGAAAGAAAGGGCAAGGAACACAAGTTAACACACTTCACCCCATGCAGCCTTGCGGTGACATTTGCAACTCCAACTGTTATGACACATATTTAGAGAAGAATTGTGGGGAGTTGTACTTTGGCAGATACAGGAACTGTCTAACTCATTTATAACAGAACCTTACAGCCAGCAGATTAAAGTAGTTTTTATTTCAGTAAGTAGTAATACATCAACTATGCCTCAGTCCAGTACTGCAATATGTTCACATAGAATAGTTTTGAAGTTGAATTTGGCAGTCATCCTAATTTCCTTTAGGAAGAGTGTGTTAATACAGTATAGCATCAACCCAATCAACCCGTAGCTGCAAGATAGCAACCTTTCCACACTTAATCACCAGAATTATATGAATTTAAAGCTAATTTACAAAACAAATTACAGCTCCTCATCCAAATCCAAAAGGACTCAAGAGCTGAAAGAGATCCAACAGTAAATTGAATGAAATCGTAAAAACAGGAGGTATAGTTAGTAAGTCTGCAGATGACACCACAATTGAAGGTGCAGTGGACAGCAAAGAAGGTTACCTCAGTACAATGTGATCTTGATCAAATGGGCCAGGGGCTGAGAAGTGGCATGTGGAGTTTAATTTAGATAAATGTGAGATGTTGCATTTTAGGAAAGCTAACCTGAGCAGGACTTATACACTTAATGGTAAGGCAGAAGTGGGTACTGAAGATGCTGGAGTACCCACTTCAAGGAACAGATTTTCCTGCTCCTTGGATGCTGCCCTGACCTGCTGTGCTGTTCCAGCACCACTCTAACCTTGACTTAATGGTAAGGTCCTAGAGGTGTTGCTGAACAGAGAGACCTGGAGTGCAGTTCATAGTTCCTTGAAACTGGAATTGCAGGCAGATAGCAGAGGCTCAATAGGCTAGGGCTGTTTTCCCTGGAGCATCAGAGGCTGAAGGGTGACCTTATAGATGTTTAAAGATTATGAGGGCATGGAAAGGGCAAATAGACAAGGTCTTTTCCCTGGGTGTGTGGATTGGGGGGATCCCAGAACTAGAGGGTGAGGTGAAAAATTTACAAGGGATCTAAGGGGCAATCTTTCCACACAGAGGGTGGTGCGTGTATGGAATGAGCTGCCAGAGGAAGTGGCGGAGGCTGGTATAACATTTAAAAGGGATAGGAAGGGTTTAGAAGGGCTAGGTGCTGGCAAATGGGGCTAGATTTATTTAGGATATCTGGTAAGCATCGATGAGTTGGACCAAAGTGTGCGTTTCCATGCTGTATGACTCTAACTATTTGGGAGTTGTTTGAAATTAAACTGAATTGGTTCACTACAATCCCAACTTTTCCCCAAACTAAACTGTCGAAGGAATTCATTAACACTTTTAAAAATCACATTTCAGCACTGAAAATTCAGACAAACAAAAATTCACTAAACTTGACTGAACTGGGTTTTCTTCTCCAAATAGAAATACTGACATGTACTCACCGAGCCACTTGTAAAAAAAGTACAACAGAACAATCATCACAGAACAGATGACAACAAAAACTACAACAGTTAGTGGAGTCAGCATCGCAGATGAATCCTTGGTCTTGTCCTCACTATTTGTCTGTCGTCTGGAGTCAGACAGTATCGAATGTCCGCTTCATCCCAAAAGGAAATGACATGGTAAACGTTAGGGGTTTATAAAACTGAATCCTGCACTGATAAAGTATAATGACAAAATAATTATCAAGCAATGACAAGAGCTTCTCCTAATTTGCAACAAATAAAAATCAGATCTTATTAATACAAAATAAACAGAAAATGATGAAACTCAACAGGTTTGAAAGCATCTATAGACAGATAACAGAAGTAACATTTTGAATCTGATGAGACTCTGATCCGACTCAATCGTGTTTATCGAGACTCGCTCTCAATAAAGACAGACCATGATAAAACTGCTAAATGAAATGAACAGTTTTGTTTCTCTCTGGATGATAGAGAGAATTCAAGAACTGGTAGTGTGTGCCTGGTAGGAAAAGGACCATGCCTCTACCTTATGTCAAGTAAGTCATACACTGGGGTTACAGCTCAGAATGGGAATAGCAATGGTGGCAGTAAACATCCAACAAACAAGGATTTAATAAGTGACCCCACAGTGGAGACTGCTACCCAATGCAGAATAGTCAGGGCACTTACTCAGAGCTCATCACCCATCACAAAACAATGCCAAGCCATTGATGCCCCATTTTGTAGATTAAGTGGGGAGTTTCTTAGGGAAAGTAACAATCTCAATGACAGAGCAACATATATTACAAATACATGCTAAGTTTCAAATCATCTGACATTCAGCTACTGAGGCAATACCTTTCACCTTCATCCATCCCACTCCAATAACTTCCAAAGGCAACTGTAGCAACAGCAATAATGAAGATGATCAGGATGCTGTAATCCAGGACAGGCACAGGAGGGGAATAGAGTGCACCTGAAATGTTCTCTCCAAGCATCTGGAAGCAGAAATTATGTCAAATACAGTCAGAGTCATACAGCACAGACCCTTTGGCCCAACTCGTCCATGCCAACTCGGTTTCCTAAACTTATCTAGTACCATTTGCCTGCATTTAGCTCATATCCCTCTAAACCTTTCTTATCCATGTACTTGCTCAAATGTCTTTTAAATGTTGTAATCATACCTGCTCTCCATTACTTCCTCTGACAACTCATTCAATATATGCACCTCCCTTGTGTATGGCCCCTCAAGTTCCCTTTTAAATCTTTCTCCTCTCACTGTAAATCCATGCCCTTAAACTTTGGATTCCCCTACTGCAAGGACGATCTTTCCTTTGCACCTTATCTATACCCTTCGTGACTTTGTTAATAATTCAAAGCCTCCACTCTCAGTAAATCCTTGTAAATCTTTTCTCCATCCACTCCTATTTAATAACATCCTTCCTAAAGCAAAGCAACCAGAACTATACACAGTATTCCAGAAGTGGCCGTTACAACCACATGGTGTCCCAACCCCTACATTCAATGGCCTGAACAATGAAAGCACCATGCTAGCTACTTGTGATGCAACTTTGCTCGGAACCATGTACCTGAACCCTAGGTCTCTGTTTGACAACACCCCACAGAGACCTACTGTTAAATGTGCAAGTCCTGCCCTAATTTGTCTTACCAGAATGGAACACTTTGCATTGATGTAAATTAAACTCCACTCCCACTGGCCCAGAAGATCAATATCCCATTGTACTTTTTAGATAACCTTCGTCAATGTCCACTATTTGAACCAAATTTGGTGTCATTCGCAAACTTACAAACCATGTATCTTATATTCTTATCCAAATAGCTTACATAATGACAGGGGATCAAACACCGTGCTCTATGGAATCGCTGGTCACAGTCCTGCCGTTTGAAAAACAACCCTCTGCCCCCCACTGTCAAACCAATTTTGTAGCCAATTTCCCAGCTCTCCCTGGATCCCATGATATCTAACTTTACTAACCAAGTTTGCAAATGACACCAAAATTGGAGGTGTAGTGGACAACAAAGTGGGTTACCTCAGATTACAACAGGATCTGGACCAGATGGGCCAATGGACTGAAAAGTGACAGATGGAGTTTAATTCAGATAAATGCGAGGTGCTGCATTTTGGGAAAGCAAATCTTAGCAGGACTTATACACTTAATGGTAAGGGCCTAGGGAGTGTTCCTGAACAAAGAGACCTTGGAGTGCAGGTTCATAGCTCCCTGAAAGTGGAGTCGCAGGTAGATAGGATAGTGAAGGTGGTGTTTGGTATGTTTTCCTTTATTGGTCAGAGTGTTGAATACAGGAGTTGGGAGGTCATGTGGCGGCTGTACAGGACATTGGTGAGGCCACTGTTGGAATATTCCATGCAATTCTAGTCTCCTTCCTATCGGAAAGATGTTGTGAAACTTGAAAGAGTTCAGAAAAGATTTACAAGGATATTGCCAGGGTTGGAGGATTTGAGCTATAGGGAGAGGCTGAACAGGCTGGGTCTGTTTTCCCTGGACCGTCGGATGCTGAGGGGTGACCTTATAAAGGTTTACAAAATTATGAGGGGCATGAATAGGATAAATATACAAAGTCTTTTCCCTGGAGTCAGGGAGTCCAGAACTAGAGGACATAGGTTTAGAGTGAGAGGGGAAAGATATAAAAGAGACCTAAGGGGCAACCTTTTCATGCAGAGGGTGGTACGTGTATGGAATGAGCTGCCAGATGATGTGGTGGAGGCTGGTACAATTGTAATATTTAAGAGGCATTTGGATGGGTATATGAATAGAAAGGTTTGGAGAGATATGGGCCGGGTGCTGGCAGGTGGGACTAGATTGGGTTGGTATATCTGGTCAGCATGGACGGTTGGACCGAAGGGTCTGTTTTCATGCTGCACATCTCTATGACTATGACTCTGTGTGGAACCTTGTCAAAGTCCTTGTAGACAACATCTACCTCTCTGCCCTCATCTATCTGCTTGGTAACACCCTCAAAGAAACTCAATCAAGTTTGCAAGACACTATTTCCTATGCACAAAACCATGCTGACTATCCCTGATCAGTCCCTACCTCTCCAAACATAAATAAAACCTATCTCGCAGAATCCCAACCAACAACCTACTGACTTTAGACTCAATGGTCTGGCATACTGTCCAGACCACTCTCCTCGCATCCAGATATCCATGAGAAGATATCTAGGGACAGAATAATGAAGCGGCCCCCGAGTTAAAGATCGAGAGACCAGACAAACATGTTGCCAACTCAATGTCAGGAGTCAGGACATTGGTTCAGGGTTGGCAAGGAACTGGCAGGAGGGAAAGGATCCAGTGGTCACGGTCCATATAGGTACCAATGATATGGTAGAATAGGAAAGAGGTTATGGAGAGAGTAGAAGAAGCTAGACATTAAAAATTACCTCAAAAAAAAAGTTATAATCTCTGGAATGTTACCTGAGCCATATAAAATTGTTATAAGGTACACAAAACTAGAAATAAATACGTGGCTCAAAGACTGGTGTGGGAAAAGAATGTCTTGGTTTGTGGGACACGGGCATTAGTAGAGAGGAAAGAGCAGACTGTACCAATGGCATGACTTACATCTGTACTGGTGCCAGTGTTCTTGCAAACTACCAAAATAGAGCGGCAGAGAGGGATTTACAGGAAATAGTTGGGAAGAGTGACGAAATGTGGAAAGTTACAGACGAGAAGAAAATAATTTGGAAAATGAGTCTCAGAGAATTGCAAGTAATGACAGAAAAAAGTCAAGTGCCAATCAAGGCTCTATGTTACAAAAATAACAAGCTTCCACATCCTGATTTACAGCCAGTGCTGGAGAAGTAAAAAAGGAACTCGATTAAATTACAATCAACAGGGAAGTGATACTGAGCAAATTGACAGGGTTGGGACTAACAAATCTCCAGGTCCAGAAAGTTCCAAAAAAAAAGTGACTAATGAAGTCGAAGATGATTTGATCCATACTCTCCAAAATCTCCTAGATTATGGAAATGTTTAATCAAATGGAAAGGAGGAAATATATCTTCATGCGGAAGGTGTTAGAATCAATGATTAAAAAGAAATTGTAGCTAGGCACTTAAAAACTCAAGGTAAACAGGAAGGAGTGTGGTTTATGAAGAGGAAGTAGTGCTCAACAATAGGTTCTTTGAATGATTAGATTCCCTACAGTGTGGAAACAGGCTCCCCGGGCCAACAGGTCCACACCGACCCTCCGAAGAGCAACCCAAACAGACCCATTTCCCTCTGACTAATGCACCTAACACTACGGGCAATTTAACACGGCCAATTCACCTAAGCTGCACATCTTTGGACGGTGGGAGGAAACCAGAGCACCCGGAGGAAGCCCACGCAGACACTGGGAGAATGTGCAAACTCCACAGAGAGTCAACGGAGGCTGAAATCAAACCTGGGACCCTGGTGCTGTGAGGCAGCAGTGCTAACCACTGAGCCACCATGGTGCCTCACAGTGAATAACACATGCTGTGGATAAAGGGGAGTCTTTAAGTGTGCTGTTCTCAGATTTTCAGAAAGCATTTTATAAGATGTGGAATCAAAGATTATTGCAGAAATTTGAAGCTATGTAAGAATGGATAGAAGATTGGGTGGCTGGTAGAAAACAGAATATGCAACAAGTCTTTGATTGGGAGTATGAGACAAGTCTCATCAAGGGTGTGATGAATCTCAATGTTTTTACATATATGACTTTGATGAAGCAGAGCTGAAAAATGTATTGCTGGAAAAGCACAGCAGGTCAGGCAGCATCCAAGGAGCAGGAGAATGGACGTTTCGGGCATAAGCCCTTCAGGAATATTTGATGAAGCAGCAAACACATAACAACTAAATTTGGAGATGACACCAAGATAGTGAAGAAAGTTTGTTGAAAACACAAAGAGCTTGCAAATGGATAAAGTGAGTTGGCAAAGATCAGCCTCTATTCCTCATGAAGGGCTTTTGCCCGAAACGTCGATTTTCCTGCTCCTCGGATGGTGCCTGAACTGCTGTGCTTTTCCAGCACCACTCTAATCTAGAATCTGGTTTCCAACATCTGCAGTCTTTGTTTTTACCAAAGATCAGCCTATAGTATAGTGTTAGAAAATGTGAAGTTGTTCGTTTTGGCAGGAAGAATTAAAAAGGCACTGCATGACTGTGACATTTAGCGGTGCTGTGGGATCAAATTATTCCTGCACAAAAGTCTCAAAAGGTTAGAATACAGGTACATGTCAGGCAGGCTAATGGAATGCTATTATAGTGTGAAATTTAACACAAAGAAATGTTGTGGTTCAAATATACAGAACACTGGTGAAACCCCATCTTGAACACTGTGTCCAGTTTTCAGCCAGTCTTATATAAGATGGATGTAAATATGTTGGTGGCAATTCAGAGATTTACTCGATTGATACCAGGAATGAGCGAGTTGCCCGACAAGGAAAGGTTCAGCAAACTGGGTTTGTTTCCATCGTAGTTTACAAGAGTGAGGGATGACTTGATCCAAATGATCCTGATAAGATGGATGTGGAAAGGAGCTTCCACTTGTGAGTCAGTCTAGACATCGTGAGCAGGGTTTAAAGTTATGGGTTGTGTCCTTTTAGGACCAAATCTAAGAAAATTCTTTCCCCCTCAGTTGAGGCACTTTGGGGGTCTCTACCTCACAAGGTGGCATAGGTGAGGTCATTAAATATTTTTAAGACTATGATAGATATATTCTTGTTAGGTAAGAAATCAAACAATAGAGGTAGAAAGTAATGTGGAATAAGGAACACAAATAAAACAGTCATAATGTGACTGAATGGGACAACAGGTTTGAGGGACCAAGTGGTCCATTTCTACTAACTCATGTTTGTAAAGGTTGTGCCTGAATTTTCAAGTATCACAGACTGAATAAAGGAACAGGATACAAAGGTTGGAAAACCACTTTTGATGATTTTCGGATTGAGATTTGGACGTAGTGAGCACAGTATCAATTTGCTGATGACACAAATAGGTGATTGTTGTAAACAGTAAGAATTGAGGACAGGTTAGCAAAACAGTTCACAACTCAAGAGGTGATAGGATCAGGAAAACAGGAATGTGTATGAACATGAACAGTGGGTGTGGATGAACAGAAGGATTTCAAATAACCCTCTGAAAACCGAAATACACGAAGGTGAAACCATATAAATGCCTATTGCATCACGGGCAGCATGGTGGTTCAGTGGTTGCACTGCTGCCTTACAGCACCAGGGTCCCAGGTTCAATTCCAGCCTTGGGTGACTGTGTGGAGTTTGCACATTCTCCCTGTGTATGCGTGGGTTTCCTCCGGGTGCTCCAGTTTCCTCCCACAGTCCAAAGATGTGCAGGTCAGGTGAATTGGCCATGCTAAATTGCCCATAGTGTTAGGTGCATTAGTCAGAGGGAAATGGGCCTGTGTGGGTTACTCTTCGGAGGGTCATTGTGGACTTGTTGGGCAGAAGAGCCTGTCTCCACACTGTAGGTAATCTAATCTAATCTTTTAAAAAGCAAAGGCAGAGAACATGAGTGAAATAGTAATAAGACTGGAAGGAATAAATAGAAGACTGTGTACAGTTAGATAAAGAGTTTGGTGCTGGAAAAGCACAGCAGGTCAGGCAGCATCTGAGGAGCAGGAAAATCGATGTTTTGGGCATAAGCCCTTCATCAGGAAGGACTCTTGCCCACAACATCGATTCTCCTGCTTCTCGGATGCCGTCTGATCTACTGTGCTTTTCCAGCACAACACTCTCTCTACTCTGAACTCCAGCATCCAGAGTCTTCATTTTCTCCCAGTTAGATAAAGGACATTTCAAAGCCAGTTTAAAATGAACACTTTATGTTAATCATGAAGGGAATTTGAGAAGAGGGCTTTGATATTTAACAGTTCATAGTGGAAGATGCAGAGTATGAAGGGTACGATGAGTGAACAGCGAACAGCTTTATTTTATTGTTTTGAAAATGAGTTTATTCACTATGGTCTGAGAAAGAGATTTCTTAAATGGGACAAAGGGACCTCAGTGCCATTAAGTCACTGAAGGCTAATATGTGGTAGCAGCAAATTATTTGGGAGGATAATAGAACGCTAGCCTTTACTGAAAGGGGATTTAAGCCCAGGAGTACTGAAATCTTGTTTAGGAGCTTAGTTTGGCTGCATCCAGAGTACTATGTGCAGCTCTGGTCTCCTTACCGCAAGAAAGGTACTACTGCTATAGAGAGATTGCAATAAAGGTTCACCAGATGTGTTTCTGGGATAGTGGGACTGTCCTATGAAGATAATTTGGGTAAACTGAGACGGTGTTCTTGAGTTTCAAATGATGAGAGGTGATCTCCTTGAATCTTACAAAATGCATAAAAAAGGAATAGACAGTAGATGCACATAATATCATTCACCTGGTTGCAAGTGTAGAGTGGTAGAGTCAGAATCTTTGGTGACCTTTAAGTGGCAATTGGATAGGTACATGGATGGGTGCTTAAGCTAGGACAGATGTTCGGCACAACATCGTGGGCCGAAGGGCCTGTTCTGTGCTGTATTGTTCTGTGTTCTATGTGTAGAACTGGGGCCAAAATTTAAAAAACAAAAAGAATCAGCACCTTGCTGCAAGAAGAGGAGAATTTATTTTACTCTTAAGGATATGAACCTTGAGGCCTCTCTAAACAAAGGGTAGTGAAAACTCAGTCTTTGTGACTAACAAAGATTGATAGATTTCTGATGGTGTACAGGGCAAGGGAATTGGGGTGGTAAGAGACATTGAAGTGTTTGATCAGTTATGATCGCATTGAACAACGAGGCATCTTCGATGGCTTGAATGGCCTCCTCATGTACTGATGTTCTTATTACTTCCAGTTGTGGAAAACTGAAAGCGAAGAATCAATTACAAACTATTATGAAAAGATGAGATGTTGGGCGGGGGTGAGCAGAAAGATATTCACAAGAAAGCGGTTTTACCAGAGAATGTTTGAACCAGATTACTCTGTTTTGTATTGGGAAAATATTTCCTCAGGAAGATAATAACATTAGAAAAGAGACCAGAGCCACAAGGTTAGCTCTGCATTACCCAAGAATGGTGCATGGTTTTGCTCCTATCCTGGAGGCTGCTCTCACCTCAGCAACACGGAAATTAACTGCAGATGAAAGAGACATAACTGCATGGCAGGGAGAGAGAAGAAAGAATTCACCTCCACCCAGGTACAACTAATTTTGAAGAAGGCACAATATTTAAAGTGAAATTATTAGACAAGAAAGATGAAAGGTTTACCTTTCTCATCGTCAGTATATCTCGATAATCAATGAGAGCGATTGGAATGTTGAGCTTCTCAATATCAGACTTGTTTCCTGAAGGAGGACTCTGAAACAGATGATCTGTGAGTACACACACTAAACAAGATGTTAGTCAATTATGAATGTAAGAAAACAGAATTGTTGAATCCTAAAAATACTTTGAGGCTGAAACGTCAAGGATAATAACCACCCAGAGTCATGCTCATTGCTAATTATTCCAGAATCCTTCACTCAATGGAAACTCAGCTGGTCAGAGAGATTAATCAAAAAAATAGTTTAAAAGGACTCTTAATCACTATTAGTCATTTAATTTAAATTGAGGTCAAAGGGCCAGAACAAAAGTGCAAATATCCCAAAAGGATTGTGTGGGGGAGGAAAAAAAAGTCACCAGAAGCAATGAAGGGCAAGAATATGAAGCGATTTGAAAACATGACTGAGAATCATAAGATCAAAATGCTGCTTGACTGGGTGCAAGTTAAGAGCAGGTGATGAACAGGACTTGACGAGCTTGGACATAAACTTGTTTATGTTAATTGCACAAAGTTGCTCTGTGTTTCTTTCGATTTACACATTTAAAGAGTATCTTAAGATAGTTATTTATTATGGAACTGGATTAGATAGACACAAGGAAACTGCTCAAGATAATTTCTCTCATAGCCACAATATTCATGTTTAATTTCTAATCAATGGTGATCCAAAGGATATTGACAGATTTAATGGTGATAACTTCGCTAAATGTCAAGGGAAGGAAATTAAACTTGCTTTCATGGGGAGCTGACCGTTATCTGGCATTTGACAAAAGACAGTAGACAAGACCAGAGAAATGGAGTGGGAGACCAGATCAGTCAATGATTTGACAATAATAGAACAGGCAGTGACTGTGACTAGGTTAGAAAGAGGATGTCGGCACAAATGAACAATTTCAGGCTCACCCAATTTTGACAGAAGTTAAGGCCTATCCCACTGTGATAATCAATCAAAACCTCTAAATTTTGAGAAAAATTATTCATGTAGGGCTGGGGTCGAGATGCAGTAGTTGACTCAACATGGTCGGTTAAACTACTCAAATATAGTGCTCTTGAATTTTTTTTATATTTAACAAAATTCAGAACTTGTCATTCATATTTAGACTTACTAAACCATCCGAACTGGCAATCAGTAATGCTTTGGCAAAATGCTTCTGGGCGATCTGTGCTTTCCTGATGAAGGTGCAGTTCCCTCTCATCACCACAACAAGCTTGCCCATTATGCCGCCTGGGGGCACATCTGTCGAGTCACAGAGAGTGGTGCTGGTCAAATTCTGTAATGGATACGCAGTCTACAAAAAAAAACAAAGAAGTAGAAACAATGAGTCCCTGTGTTCTGAATATCTCCAAGTACCCAGAAATTTACAAACTACGATGGTGAGATCTCTTGTGGAGCAGCACACCATTTCTGGTCAGATTTAGATTGGATTTGTTGAGGTAACTGTTGATTTGATGGAACAATTGAATGTCACAGTAACAAGATTCTGGACTGACTTTTGAAACAGATCTACAAAAGCTATTTTGCTCAATTGTCCATAACCTGCAGCACCCCAAACTGAAACTTCACCCAACAACAGAAACCAGTTTTAACATTTATTGTTGCAATGTGGAGCGAAAGGTCAAACTGAAGTCAGAGATGTACAGCATGGAAACAGACCCTTCGGTCCAACCTGTCCATGCCGACCAGATATCCCAACCCAACCTAGTCCCACCAGCCAGCACCCGGCCCATATCCCTCCAAACCTTTCTATTCATATACCCATTCAGATGTTGCAATTGTACCAGCCTCCACCACATCCTCTGGCAGCTCATTCCATACACGTACCATCCTTTGTGTGAAAAAGTTGACCCTTAGGTCTCTTTTATATCTTTCCCCTCTCACCCTAAACCTATGCCCTCTGGTTCTGGACTCCGCGACCCCAGGGAAAAGACTTTGTCTATTTATCCTATCCATGCCCCTCATAATTTTATACACCTCTATAAGGTCACCACTCAGCCTCCGACGCTCCAGGGAAAACAGCCAAAGCCTGTTCAAAATCTCCCTGTAGCTCAAATCCTCCAACCCTGGCAACATCCTTGTAAATCTTTTCTGAACCCTTTCAAGTTTCACAACATCTTTCCGATAGGAAGGAGACCAGAATTGCACTCAATATTCCAACAGTGGCCTAACCAATGTCCTGTACAGACGCAACATGACCTCCCAACACCTGTACTCAATACTCTGACCAATAAAGGAAAGCATACCAAACGCCTTCTTCACTATCCTATCAACCTGAGACTCCACTTTCAAGGAGCTATGAACCTGCACTCCAAGGACTCCTTATTCAGCAACACTCCCTAGGACCTTACCATTAAGTGTATAAGTCGTGCTAAGATTTGCTTTCCCAAAATGCAGCACCTCACATTTATCTGAATTAAACTCCATCTGCCACTCCTCAGTCTTGTTGGGCTGCAGCTTCACTTAATCACAAGATACACAGGAGCTTCACTCAGATTTGCATATGTATGAAATGGATTTAACGTTTCTGATGTTAAATTAAGGCAGAGGAGTCAGACAGACAACTTCACAAAGACTTTGAAAAAAGAATCAAGGCAAAAGTTCAAAATACAAAAGCTCCCAAGATTGTCATGCTCATTGCTCTTTCCTCCAGAATCCTTTCTTCTGAAAACTCAGCTGATCAGAGACATGGATCAAAAAAAAAATTAAAAGGGCCTTTAACAATTATGATTAGTCAATTAATTTAAATTGGGAGAGCTCAAGGGGCCAGAACAAAAAAGTACAAATAACCCAAAAGGATTGTGGTGCCGGAAAATATATCAAGAGATGCAATGAAGGGCGAGACCATGGAGCGATTTGAAATCAAAATACTACTGGGAGCAAGTCAAGCAACCAGTAATTCTCTCTCAAACTGTTTCTCAAAGTTTCCCCACCTCATTCAGCTAATGAAATATTTGCACCTTCATGAAAAATTAAACCATTATTAGCTTGTTTACAGTATGTCCCTGCAAATAAAAGCTGATAGAGATAGACTTTTCTACACAATATCATTCAACAGTCTGTCAAGTTACTAGATTAGGATGGCACAGGAAAAGAACAAAGCAACAAAACCCAAAACCAGCCTGCATTTGTAACTCCTTTAGAAAGTTACTGCCATTAGTATTACTTACAGCATTATCCAATGACTTTGGAAAGGGCAGCCATTCATCATTATAGATAATACAGTACTCCTTCACAAGACCACTGTTGAAATTACTGATAGCGTGGAGAAGACCTTGCTCTGCACCAACCTGCACAAAAAAGAAAACTGTCAGGATGTCGGGGGGTGGGGGGGAAGGAAGGAGAGGAGAGAGTGGGGGGGTGGGGGGGGGGAGGAGAGGAGAGAGTGGGGGGGTGGGGGGGGGGAGGGGGGGAGGAGAGGAGAGAGTGGGGGGGTGGGGGGGGGGAGGAGAGGAGAGAGTGGGGGGGTGGGGGGGGGGGAGGAGAGGAGAGAGTGGGGGGGTGGGGGGGGGGAGGAGAGGAGAGAGTGGGGGGGTGGGGGGGGGAGGAGAGGAGAGAGTGGGGGGGTGGGGGGGGGGGGAGGAGAGGAGAGAGTGGGGGGGTGGGGGGGGGAGGAGAGGAGAGAGTGGGGGGGTGGGGGGGGGAGGAGAGGAGAGAGTGGGGGGGTGGGGGGGGGAGGAGAGGAGAGAGTGGGGGGGTGGGGGGGGAGGAGAGGAGAGAGTGGGGGGGTGGGGGGGGGGAGGAGAGGAGAGAGTGGGGGGGTGGGGGGGGGAGGAGAGGAGAGAGTGGGGGGGTGGGGGGGGGGAGGAGAGGAGAGAGTGGGGGGGTGGGGGGGGGAGGAGAGGAGAGAGTGGGGGGGTGGGGGGGGGGGGAGGAGAGGAGAGAGTGGGGGGGTGGGGGGGGGAGGAGAGGAGAGAGTGGGGGGGTGGGGGGGGGAGGAGAGGTGAGAGTGGGGGGGTGGGGGGGGGAGGAGAGGAGAGAGTGGGGGGGTGGGGGGGGGAGGAGAGGAGAGAGTGGGGGGGTGGGGGGGGGGGAGGAGAGGAGAGAGTGGGGGGGTGGGGGGGGGAGGAGAGGAGAGAGTGGGGGGGTGGGGGGGGGAGGAGAGGAGAGAGTGGGGGGGTGGGGGGGGGGAGGAGAGGAGAGAGTGGGGGGGTGGGGGGGGGAGGAGAGGAGAGAGTGGGGGGGTGGGGGGGGAGGAGAGGAGAGAGTGGGGGGGTGGGGGGGGGGAGGAGAGGAGAGAGTGGGGGGGTGGGGGGGGGAGGAGAGGAGAGAGTGGGGGGGTGGGGGGGGGAGGAGAGGAGAGAGTGGGGGGGTGGGGGGGGGAGGAGAGGAGAGAGTGGGGGGGTGGGGGGGGGGGGAGGAGAGGAGAGAGTGGGGGGGTGGGGGGGAGAGGAGAGAGTGGGGGGGTGGGGGGGGGAGGAGAGAGGAGAGGAGAGAGTGGGGGGGGGGGGGAGGAGAGGAGAGAGTGGGGGGGGGGAGGAGGAGAGGAGAGAGTGGGGGGGGGGGAGGAGGAGAGGAGAGAGTGGGGGGGGGGGAGGAGAGGAGAGAGTGGGGGGGGGGGAGAGGAGAGGAGAGAGTGGGGGGGGGGAGGAGAGGAGAGAGTGGGGGGGGAGGGAGAGGGAGAGGTGGGGGGGGGAGGTGAGGAGAGAGTGGGGGGGGGGAGGAGAGGAGAGAGTGGGGGGGGGGGGGGGGAGGAGAGGAGAGAGTGGGGGGGGGGGGGGAGGAGAGGAGAGAGTGGGGGGGTGGGGGGGGGAGGAGAGGAGGAGAGTGGGGGGGGTGGGGGGGGGAGGAGAGGAGAGAGTGGGGGGGGTGGGGGGGGGAGGAGAGGAGAGAGTGGGGGGGGTGGGGGGGGGAGGAGAGGAGAGAGTGGGGGGGTGGGGGGGGGGGGAGGAGAGGAGAGAGTGGGGGGGTGGGGGGGGGAGGAGAGGAGAGAGTGGGGGGGTGGGGGGGGGAGGAGAGGAGTGAGTGGGGGGGTGGGGGGGGGTGGAGAGGAGAGAGTGGGGGGGTGGGGGGGGGAGGAGAGGTGAGAGTGGGGGGGTGGGGGGGGGAGGAGAGGTGAGAGTGGGGGGGTGGGGGGGGGAGGAGAGGAGAGTGTGGGGGGTGGGGGGGGGGAGGAGAGGAGTGAGTGGGGGGGTGGGGGGGGGGAGGAGTGGAGAGAGTGGGGGGGTGGGGGGGGAGAGGAGAGAGTGGGGGGGGTGGGGGGGGAGAGGTGAGAGTGGGGGGGGTGGGGGGGGGGGGAGGAGAGGGAGGAGAGTGGGGGGGGGGGGGGGGTGGAGAGGAGAGAGTGGGGGGGGGGGGGGGGAGGTGTGGGGGGGGGGGGAGGAGTGGATGAGAGTGGGGGGGGGGGGAGGAGAGGAGGAGGGGGGGGGGAGGGGGGTGGGAGGGGGGGAGGGGAGGGGAGGGGAGGGGGGGGTGGGTGAGGGGAGGGAGGGGAGGGAGAGGGGAGGGTGGGGAGGGAGAGGGGAGGGAGGGGAGGGAGAGGGGGGGGGTGGGGGGGAGGGGGGGGAGAGGAGGGGGGAGGGGGGGTGAGGAAGGGGGGAGGGGGGGAGAGGGAAGGGGGGAGGGTGGGAGAGGAGGGGGGAGAGGGTGGGAGAGGGAGGGCGGGAGAGGAAGGGGGGGAGGGAGGAAGGTGGAGGGGGAGGGGGGGGAGTGGTTGGTGGGGGGGGGGGGTGGGGGGGGTGGGTGAGGGTGGAGGGTGAGGGGGTGGGGGGGGTGGGGAAGGGGGGTGGGGGGGGGGAAGGGGGGTGGGGGGGGTGGGGAGGGGGGGTGGGGGGAGTGGGGGGGGGGGAGTGGGGGTGGGGGGGTGGGGGGTGGGGGGAGGGGGGTGGGGGGGCGGGGGAGGGGGGGGAGGGGACGGGGGTGGGGGGGGGGAGGGGACGGGGGGTGGGGGGGAGGGGAAGGGGGAGGGGGGGGAGGGGAAGGGGGAGGGGGGGAGGGGAGGGGGAGGGGGGAGGGGGAAGGGGGGAGGGGGGTGGGGGAGGGGGAGGGGGGGAGGGGGGGGAGGGGGAGGGGGGGAGGGGAAGGGGGGAGGGGAAGGGGGGGAGGGGAAGGGGGGAGGGGAAGGGGGGAGGGGGAGGGAGGAGGGGGAGGGAGGGGGGGGGGGGAGGGGGGGAGGGAGGGGGGGAGGGAGGGGGGTGGGGGTGGGGGAAGGAGGTGGGAGGGGGTGGGAGGGGGGAGGGGGAGGGTGGGGGGGAGGGGGGGAGGGGGGAGGGGGGAGGGGGAGGGGGAGGGGGTGGGGGGAGGGGGAGGGGAGGGGGAGGGGGAGGGGGAGGGGGAGGGGGAGGGGGAGGGGGGTGGGAGGAGGGGGAGGGGAGGGGGAGGGGGAGGGGGAGGGGGAGGGGAGGGGGGATGGGGGAGGGGGGGAGGAGGGGGAGGGGGAGGGGGGGAGGGGGGGAGGAGGGGGAGGGGGGGGAGGAGGGGGAGGAGGGGGAGGGGGAGGGGATGGGGAGGGGGGAGGGGGAGGGGGAGGGGGGAGGGGAGGGGAGGGGGGAGGGGGAGGGGAGGGGAGGGGGGAGGGGGGAGGGGAGGGGGGAGGGGGGAGGGGAAGGGGGAGGGGGGGAGGGGAGGGGGGAGGGGAGGGGGGAGGGGGGGAGGGGAGGGGGGAGGGGAGGGGGGAGGGGAGGGGGGAGGGGAGGGGGGGAGGGGGGGAGGGGGAGGGGGAGGGGGGAGGGGAGGGGGGAGGGGAGGGGGAGGGGGGGAGGGGGAGGGGGAGGGGTGGGGGGAGGGGAGGGGGAGGGAGGGGGGAGGGGGAGGGGGAGGGGGAGGGAGGGGGAGGGGGAGGGAGGGGGGGGGGAGGGGAGGGGGAGGGAGGGGGGAGGGGGTGGGAGGGGGAGGGAGGGGGGAGGGAGGGGGAGGGAGGGGGGGAGGGAGGGGGGAGTGGGAGGGGAGGGGGAGGGGGAGTGGGAGGGGGGGGAGGGGGAGGGGGGGAGGGGGGGTGGGGGTGGGGGGGGAGGGGGTGGGGAGGGGGGAGGGGGTAGGGGTGGGAGGGGGAGGGTGGGGAGGGGGGGGAGGGGAGGGAGGGGAGGGAGGGGGGGAGGGAGGGGAGGAGGGGTGGAGGGAGGGAGGGGAGGGAGGGGTGGGGGGAGGGGGTAGGGGAGGGAGGGGAGGGAGGGTGGAGGGAGGGAGGGAGGGAGGGAGGGAGGGAGGGGTGGAGGGAGGGAGGGGTGGAGGGAGGGAGGGAGGGAGGGGTGGAGGGAGGGAGGGAGGGAGGGGTGGAGGGAGGGAGGGAGGGGGGAGGCAGGGAGGGGGGAGGGGAGTGAGGGGAGGGGGGAGGGGAGGGGGGAGGGGGGAGGGGAGTGAGGGGAGGGGGGAGGGGAGGGGGGAGGGGGGAGGGGAGGGGGGAGGGGAGGGGAGGGGGGAGGGGGGGGGAGGGGAGGGGAGGGAGGGAGGGGGAGGGGGGAGGGGGGAGGGGGGGGGGGGAGGGGGGAGGGGGAGGGGGAGGGGGGAGGGGGGAGGGGGAGGGGGGAGGGGGGGGAGGGGGAGGGGAAGGAGAGGGGGGGGAGGGGGGAGGGGAAGGAGAGGGGAGGGAGAGGGGAGGGAGGGGAGGGAGAGGAAGGTGGAGGGGGAGGGGGGGGGAGGGGGGGGGGGAGGGGGAGGGGAGGGGGGGGGGGGAGGGGGAGGGGGGGGAGGGGGAGGGGGGGAGGGGGGGGAGGGGGAGGGGTGAGGGGGAGGGGAAGGGGGAGGGGGGGGAGGGGGGGGAGGAAACGATCGAGCAGCAACTTCCGGAATTTCCCGAGTCCGGTTCTAGTCAGATTTCACCTTCACCGGAGCCGCACCTTCCACACTCCGAGCAGCACCAGCCCCAGCCCCAGCCCGAGGACAGCCCCCGGCCCCAGGCCCAGGCCCATCTCTCCCGCAAGGCCCGTCACGGCGCAGGCGCACTCCCGATGAATCTCAGCACTGCCCTTTAAGTACCTCTTCCGGTCCTGTTACGTCATCCGATGACGGCGCCACCTGGAGGCCGGAACGTGCAATGGCAGTGGGCGGTAACTGCGCCTCCTGGTGGATCAGAGGTGAAATGACAGCGGGCGGTAACTGCGCCTCCCGGTGGAAATGAGGTGAAATGACAGCGGGCGGTAACTGCGCCACCCCCAGGACGGAGGTCGAGAGATTTAAATAGAAGTTCGATTTTTTTCCTCTTTTTAGACTTAAAGGAGTCACTGTTCCTAGATGCCAACGTGAAATTTGAGGGGATAAAGGCCTACCTTTGCAACTAATTTGTATTTTAATCTGTGTTCGAATGCATAGATCCTTAGCAGGCACCAGCAGAAACAAGAGTAAGAAAAAGCCATTACACTTTGCTTTAATTGACAAGGTCAGAACCCAGGCCAGTGCAGGTAGAGGGACATAAACTGTAATATTCCAGTCTATTCCACCATACACTATGATCAAAGTCAGAATTCACACAACACCAGGTTATAATCCAAAAGGGTTACATGTATTTGAAATCACACGCTAGTGATAAAGAAGCACACAGTACAGAGTTTATGGGCACAATGATCAAAACATTATACAAATGGTGTGAGTCCTGCAAGTGACCAAGAGTGGCAGATAGTGTGAGTAAAGTGGTAAAAACAATGACTGCAGATGCTGGAAACCAGATTCTGGATCAGTGGTGCTGGAAGAGCACAGCAATTCAGGCAGCATCCGAGGACAGGCAAAATCGACGTTTCGGGCAAAAGCCCTTCATCAGGAATAAAGGCAGAGAGCCTGAAGCGTGGAGAGATAAGCTAGAGGAGGGTGGGGGTGGGGAGAGAGTGGCATAGAGTACAATAGGTCAGTGGGGAAGGAGATGAAGGTGATAGGTCAGGGAGGAGAGGGTGGAGTGGATAGGTGGAAAAGGAGCTGGGCAGGTCGGACAAGTCCGGACAGGTCAGGGGATCGAGTTGCTGGAGGTTAGAAGCTAGGATGAGGTGGGGGAAGGGGAAATGAGGAAACTGTTGAAATCCACATTGATGCCCTGGGGTTGAAGTGTTCCGAGGCGGAAGATGAGGCGTTCTTCCTTCAGGCGTCTGGTGGTGAGGAAGCGGCGGTGGAGGAGGCCCAGCACCTCCATATCCTCGGCAGAGTGGGAGGGGGAGTTGAAATGTTGAGCCACTGGGCGATTTGGTTGATTGGTGCGGGTGTCTCGGAGATGTTCCCTAAAGCGCTCTGCTAGGAGGCGCCCAGTCTCCCCAATGTAGAGGAGACCGCATCGGGAGCAACGGATACAATAGATGATATTAGTGGATGTGCAGGTAAAACTTTGATGGATGTGGAAAGCTCCTTTGGGGCCTTGGATAGAGGTGAGGGAGGAGAGGGGAAAGTGCCAGGATGGGAGGGTGGGTCGTAGGGGGGCGTGGACCTGACCAGGTAGTCACGGA
This sequence comes from Chiloscyllium plagiosum, assembly GCF_037043375.1. Taxonomy (NCBI): domain Eukaryota; kingdom Metazoa; phylum Chordata; class Chondrichthyes; order Orectolobiformes; family Hemiscylliidae; genus Chiloscyllium; species Chiloscyllium plagiosum. The sequence goes on along the minus strand of NW_028270177.1, from coordinate 665,695 downwards.
GGGAACGGTCTTTGCGGAAGGCGGAGAGGGCTGGGGAGGGAAATATATCCCTGGTGGTGGGGTCTGTTTGGAGGTGGCGGAAATGTCGGCGGATGATTTGGTTTATGCGAAGGTTGGTAGGGTGGAAGGTGAGCACCAGGGGCGTTCTGTCCTTGTTGCGGTTGGAGGGGTTGGGTCTGAGGGCGGAGGTGTGGGATGTGGATGAGATGCGTTGGAGGGCATCTTTAACCACGTGGGAAGGGAAATTGCGGTCTCTAAAGAAGGAGGCCATCTGGTGTGTTCTATGGTGGAACCGCTCCTCCTGGGAGCAGATACGGCGGAGGCGGAGGAATTGGGAATACGGGATGGCATTTTTGCAAGAGGTAGGGTGGGAAGAGGTGTAATCCAGGTAGTTGTGGGAGTCGGTGGGTTTGTAAAAAATGTCAGTGTCAAGTCGGTCGTCACTGATGGAGATGGAGAGGTCCAGGAAGGGGAGGGAGGTGTCAGAGATGGTCCAGGTAAATTTAAGGTCAGGGTGAATGTGTTGGTGAAGTTGATGAATTGCTCAACCTCCTCGCGGGAGCACGAGGTGGCGCCAATGCAGTCATCAATGTAGCGGAGGAAGAGGTGGGGAGTGGTCTGCTCTACGTAGCCAACGAAGAGACAGGCATAGCTGGGGCCCATACGTGCGCCCATGGCTACCCCTTTGGTCTGGAGGAAGTGGGAGGATTCAAAGGAGAAATTGTTAAGGGTGAGGACCAGTTCGGCCAAACGAATGAGAGTGTCGGTGGAGGGGTACTGTTGGGAACGTCTGGAGAGGAAAAAACGGAGGGCTTGGAGGCCCTGGTCATGGCGGATGGAGGTGTAGAGTGATTGGATATCCATGGTGAAGATGAGGTGTTGGGGGCCGGGGAAACGGAAGTCTTGGAGGAGGTGGAGGGCGTGGGTGGTGTCTCGAACGTATGTGGGGAGTTCCTGGACTAGGGGGGATAGGACAGTGTCGAGGTAGGTAGAGATGAGTTCAGTGGGGCAGGAGCATGCTGAGACAATGGGTCGGCCAGGGTGGTCAGGCTTGTGGATCTTGGGAAGGAGGTAGAACCGGGCAGTGTGGGGTTCCCGGACAATGAGGTTGGAAGCTGTGGGTGGGAGATCTCCTAAGGTGATGAGGTTCTGTATGGTCTGGGAGATGATGGTTTGGTGATGGGGGGTGGGGTCATGGTCAAGGGGGCGGTAGGAAGAGGTGTCCTCGAGTTGGCGTTTGGCTTCAGCGGTGTAGAGGTCAGTGCGCCAGACTACCACTGCGCCCCCTTTGTCCGCTGGCTTGATGGTGAGGTCAGGATTGGAGCAGAGGGATTGGAGGGCTGCGCGTTGTGAGGGTGAGAGGTTGGAGTGGGGGAGGGGGGTCGACAGGTTGAGGCGGTTAATGTCCCGGCGGCAGTTGGAAATGAAGAGGTCGAGGGCAGGTAATAGGCCAGCGCGGGGTGTCCAGGTGGATGCAGTGTGTTGGAGGTGGGCGAAGGGGTCCTCGGAAGGTGGGCGGGAGTCCTGATTGTGAAAGTAAGCTCGGAGGCAGAGGGGACGGAAGAATTGTTCGATGTCACGGCGTGTATTAAATTCATTGATGCGTGGACGGAGGGGGACGAAGGTGAGTCCTTTGCTGAGGACTGATCGTTCGTCCTCAGTGAGGGGGAGGTCTGGGGGGATGGTGAAATCCCGGCAGGGCTGGGAGCTGGTGTGGATGTGGATGTGGATGTGGAGCTGGGAGTGGGGTCGGAGCCAGTACCTGGAGTGGGTGTGATGGTGGGGGGAATGGGGGTAGAGTCATGAGCAGGGATAGTGTTCCCCTCGGGGTTCTGGTGTGAGTAAAGTGTCAACAGCTGAATAACAAGCAAAGGGGTGACCTATAATCTGAATAAATGAGGCAGAGAGATAATTACAAAAAACGAAAGGCACATTAAATGACTGGGATAACAGGATAGGTGTAAGAGTCACAGGATAAGGTTCTAACCAAAGGAATAAGTAATCCAAAACTGTACTTGCTGCACCTTGTTTCCCCTCCCCCATGACCTTGTCAACAGGTTCAGCAGTAAATGCTGAAGAGGTTGAGCCTGGGATTCAAAGAAGCTGCTCCTTGCGAAGCCCCACCCAGCCTGTTCAGCCTCTCCCTGTAGCTCAAATCCTCCAAACCTATCAACATCCTTGTAAATCTTTTCTGAACCCTTTCAAGTTTCACAACATCTTTCCGATAGGAAAGAGACCAGAATTGCACACAATATTCCAACAGTGGCCTAACCAGTGTCCTGTACAGCCGCAACATGACCTCCCAACTCTTGTAATCAATACTGTGACCAATAAAGGAAAACATACCAAACACCACCTTCACTCTCCTATCTACCTGCGACTCCACTTTCAAGGAGCTATGAACCTGCACTCCAAGGTCTCTTTGTTCAGCAACACGCTCTAGGACCTTACCATTAAGTATATAAGTCCTGCTAAGATTTGCTTTCCCAAAATGCAGCACCTCACATTTATCTGAATTAAACTCCATCTGCCACTTCTGAGCCCATTGGCCCATCTGGTAAGATCCCATTGTAATCGGAGGTAAACTGTCTACTACACCTCCAATTTTGGTGTCATCTGCAAACTTACCAACAAACATCTGATGTTCACATCCAAATCATTTATGTAAATGATTAAAAGTAGTGGACCCAACACCGATCCTTGTGGCACTCCACTGGTCACAGCCTCCAGTCTGAAAAACAACCCTCCACCACCACTCTGTCTTCTACTATTGACCAGTTCTGTATCCAAATGGCTAGTTCTCCCTGTATTCCATGAGATCTAACCTTGCTAACCAGTCTCCCATGGGGAACCTTGTCAAATGCCTTACTGAAGTCCATATAGATCACATCTCCTGCTCTGCCCTCATCAATCCTCTTTGTTACTTCTTCAAAAAACTCAATCAAGTTTGTGAGACATAATTTCCCACACACAAAGCCATGTTGACTATCCCGAATCAGTCCTTGCCTTTCCAAATACATGTACATCCTGTCCCTTAGGATTCCCTCCAACAACTTGGAGGGAATCCTAAGGGACGGGCGGCACGGTGGCACAGTGGTTAGCACTGCTGCCTCGCAGCGCCAGAGACCCGGGTTCAATTCCCGACTCAGGCGACTGACTGTGTGGAGTTTGCACGTTCTCCCCGTGTCTGCGTGGGTTTCCTCCGGGGGCTCCGGTTTCCTCCCACAGTCCAAAGATGTGCAAGTCAGGTGAATTGGCCTTGCTAAATTGCCCGTAGTGTTAGGTAAAGGGGTAAATGTAGGGGTATGGGTGGGTTACGCTTCGGCGGGTCGGTGTGGACTTGTTGGGCCGAAGGGCCTGTTTCCACACTGTAAGTAATCTAATCTAATCTAATCTAAAAAAAAACTTGCCCACCACCGACATCAGGCTCACTGGTCTATAGTTCCCTGGCTTGTCTTTACCACCCTTCTTAAACAGTGGCACCACATTTGCCAACCTCCAGTCTTCCGGCACCTCACCTGTGACTATCGATGATACAAATATCTCAGCAAGAGGCCCAGCAATCACTTCCCTAGCTTCCCACAGAGTCCTCGGGTACACCTGATCAGGTCTTGGGGATTTATCCACCTTTACGCATTTCAAGACATCCAGCACTTCCTCCTTTGTAATATGGACATTTTCCCTACATTCTATATCTTCCATGTCCTTTTCCACAGTAAATACTGATGCAAAATACTTGTTTAGTATTTCCCCCATTTTCTGTGGCTCCACACAAAGGCCGTCTTGTTGGTCTTTGAGGAGCCCTATTCTCTCCCTAGTTACCCTTTTGTCCTTAATATATTTGTAAAAATCCTTTGGCTTCTCAACTCTATTTGCCAAAGCTATCTCATGTCCCCTTTTTGCCCTCCTGATTTCTTCTTAAGTATACTCCTACTGCCTTTATACGCTTCGAAGGATTCACTCGATCTATCCTATCTATACCTGACATATGCTTTCTTCTTTTTCTTAACCAAACCCTCAATTTCTTTAGTCATCCAGCATTCCCTACACCTACGAGCCTTTCCTTTCACCCTACCAGGAATATACTTTCTCTGGATTCTCGTTATTTCATTTCTGAAGGCTTCCCATTTTCCAGCCGTCCCTTTACCTGCAAACATCTTCCCCCAATCAGCTTTTGAAAGTTCTTGCCTAATACTGTCAAAATTAGCCTTTCTCCAGTTTAGAACTTCAACTGTTAGATCTGGTCTATCCTTTTCCATCATTATTTTAAAAGCTAATAGAATTATGGTCATTGGCCCAAAAGTGCTCCCCCATTGACACCTCAGTCACCTGCCCTGCCTTATTTCCCAAGAGTCGGTCAAAGTTTGCATCTTCTCTAGTAGGTACATCCACATACTGAATCAGAAAATTGTCTTGTGCACACTTAACAAATTCCTCTCCATCTAAACCTTGAACACTATGGCAGTCCCAGTCCATGTTTGGAAAGTTAAAAATCCTTACCATAACCACCCTGTTTTTCTTACAGATAACTGAGATCTCCTTAGAAATTTGTTTCTCAATTTCCCTCTGACTATTAGGGGGTCTGTAATACAATCCCAATAAGGTGATCATCCCTTTCTTATTTGTCAGTTCCATCCAAATAACTTCCCTGGATGTATTTCCAGGAATAGCCGCCGTCAGTACAGCTGTAATGCTATCTTTTATCAAAAACACCACTCCCCCTCCTCTTTTGCCTCCCTTTCTGTCCTTCCTGTAGCACCTCCGCCACCTCCACTCCCACCTTACTAGTTTGAATCCTCCCAAGCAGCTCAGCAAATCTCCCTGTCAGTAAGTTAGTCCCTTTCCAGGAGTAATCTGTCTTTCTTATACAGGTCACTTCTACCCCAGAAGAGCTTCCACTGATTCAAAAATGTGATACCTTCGCCCGTACACCCGAGAACTCTGCGAGAAGCTAGGGAAGTGATTGCTGGGCCTCTTGCTGAGATCTTTGTATCATCGATAGTCACAGGTGAGGTGCCGGAAGACTTGAGGTTGGCTAACGTGGTGCCACTGTTTAAGAAGGGTGGTAAGGACAAGCCAGGGAACTATAGACCAGTGATCCTGACCTCTGTGGTGGGCAAGTTGTTGGAGGGAATCCTGAGGGACAGGATGTACATGTATTTGGAAAGGCAAGGACTGATTCGGGATAGTCAACATGGCTTTGTGCGTGGGAAATCGTCTCACAAACTTGATTGAGTTTTTTGAAGAAGTAACAAAGAGGATTGATGAGGGCAGAGCAGGAGATGTGATCTATATGGACTTCAGTAAGGCATTTGACAAGGTTCCCCATGGGAGACTGGTTAGCAAGGTTAGATCTCATGGAATACAGGGAGAACTAGCCATTTGGATACAGAACTGGCTCAAAGGTGGAAGACAGAGGGTGGTGGTGGAGAGTTGTTTTTCAGACTGGAGGCCTGTGACCAGTGGAGTGCCACAAGGATCAGTGCTGGGTCCTCTACTTTTTGTCATTTACATAAATGATTTGGATGCGAGCATAAGAGGTATAGTTAGTAAGTCTGTACAAAATTGGAGGTGTAGTGGACAGCGAAGAGAGTTACCTCAGATTACAACAGGATCTGGACCAATGGGCTGAGATTAATTCAGATAAATGTGAGGTGCTGCATTTTGGGATAGCAAATCTTAGCAGGACTTATACACTTAATGGTAAGGCCCTAAGGAGCATTGTTGAACAAAGAGACCTTGGAGTACAGGTTCATAGCTCCTTGAAAGTGGAGTCGCAGGTAGATAGGATAGTGAAGAAGGCGTTTGGTATGTTTTCCTTTATTGGTCACAGTATTGATTACAGGGGTTGGGAGGTCATGTTGCGGCTGTACAGGACACTGGTTAGGCCACTGTTGGAATATTGTGTGCAATTCTGGTCTCCTTCCTATAGGAAAGATGTTGTGAAACTTGAAAGGGTTCAGAAAAGATCTACAAGGATGTTGCCAGGATTGGAGGATTTGAGCAACAGGGAGATTTTGAACAGGCATCCCTGGTTTCCCTGGAGCATTGGAGGCTGAGGGGTGACCTTATAGAAGTTTATAAAATCAAGACGGGCATGGATAGGGTAATAGACAAAGTCTTTTCCCTGGAGTCAGGGAGTCCAGAACTCGAGGGCATAGGTTTAGGGTGAGAGGAGAAAGATACAAAAGAGACCTAAGGGGCAACCTTTTCACGCAGAGGGTGGTACGTGTATGGAATGAGCTGCCAGAGGATGTGGAGGCTGGTACAATTGTAACATTTAAAAGGCATTTGGATGGTATATGAATAGGAAGGGTTTAGAGGGATATGGGCCGGGTGCTGGCAGGTGAGACTAGATTGGGTTGGGATATCTGGTCGGCCTGGATGGGTTGGACTGAGGTGTATTTTTCCATGCTGTACATCTCTATGACTCTATGTCATTAGTTCCAATGTATACAATGACATTCTATTGGCTCCTCTCCACCTTGAGAACACTCTGCACCCTCTCTGAGACATCTTTGATCCTGGCACCAGGGAAGCAACACACCTTTCTGATTTTTCACTGCTGGCCACAGGAATGTCTGTCTGTACCTCAGACACGCGTCCCCAACACAATCACACTCTTGGAACCCGACTTACCCCTCATTGCATTAGGGCCAGTCTTATTACCAGAAACTTGGCTGTTTGTGATATGTTCCCTGAGAATCCATCACCCCCCACATTTTTCAAAACAGCACACTCGTTTGAAATGGGGATAGCCACAGAAGACTCCTACACTAACTCCCTACCATCTCTTACCTTTCCTGGAGTTAACTCATCTACATGACTGTATCTGTGACTTTACCCCCTTCCTATAACTGCCATCCATCACATACTGTTGCTCTTGTAAATTCCTCATTGCCTCTAACAGTCTCTCAACCGATCCATTTGATTTGATAGCATTCGCAACCAATGGCATTTATTTGCGATATAATCCTCAGTAACCCGTAAACTCTCCCTAAACACTCACATCCGACAAGAAGAGCATATCACTGTATATTTGCTTCTTGAAAGAAGCCATTTTTGCTTCTTTCAATCTACAGATGCAGAAAATAGCACTGTCTTATTCCTCTACAAACCACTGCACCAGGCTAAATTAATAATTATCGCTTATATTTTTAAGTTTAATCAAGAGACATATCTCAATAAAACAATCAAGAAAGAATCCACTCTACTCACTACTGCAGACTTACTGTAAAAGGCCACACTTAAAATATCCATTGTATCTGCACTGTGACCTCCCAAACAGGTTCCTCCAAGATTAATTGAGGATTTCACTGTTCGTTATTTTCCCAGGTGCATGAATTCAAATTGCAAAAGCAGGAACTATGCAAGTTCACTGCTGTGTCAGTTAGAAATGTGGGTTTCTTTCTCTCTCTCCTTCACTGACCTCACCATGTGCTTCCTTTGTCTGTTCCTCTCCCTTTTAAAAGTGCAGTGACATCTTCAAGGAAATGGAAATGTGTTGCTGGAGAAGCGCAGCAGGTCAGGCAGCATCTAGGGAACAGGAGAATCGACGTTTCGGGCATTAGCCCTTCTTCAGGAAGGAAGAAGGAAACCCAATGATATTGAGTGAGATCAGTTACATCAGATGGTTTTTCAGGTAAATGTCAATAAATCCTTGTGTGTGGGCTAGTATTGTTGCCACTTGTCTTGTTCCATGCTTTCACGCTCTCCCTTTGGTCTCAGTTGAGGAATGTTTGAGCATTATGAATGCACAGCCATTCTCTGCTCCTATAAATGCAGTTCAACAGTAGCACCAGTATCTGCAGTTCGGAGATTCAAGCCCTTATCTGGATTCTCAGTATTTTGTCATCAGTGCTGGTCTTCCCACATTTACAATCTAGGGACAGACTTTCTATAGGGAATCCCCATTCGTCTTCCAGCAAAGTTACATCACTAATGAGGCACTAACCACTTCCCCATGACATTCAATGGTATTACCATCACTGTCAACATCCTTGGGGTTACCATTGATCAGAAACTCAACTAGACTCACCACATAAACACAGTGGCTACAACAGCAGGTCAGAGGTTAGGGATACTGCGGCAAGTAACTCACCTCCTGACACCCCAAAGTCTATCAATCATCTACAAGGCACAAGACAGGAGTGTGATGGAATACTAGGACCTGCCTGGATGGGTGCAGCTCCAACGACACTCAAGAAACTTGACACCATCCAGGACAAAGCAACCCACTTGATTGGCACCACATCCACAAACATTCAATCTCTCCACCACCGACGCTCAGTAGCAGCAATGTGTACTATCTACAAGATGCACTGCAGAAATTCAAAGACCCTTAGACAGCACCTTCCAAACTCATGACCACTTCCATCTAGAAGGACAAGGGCAACATGTACTTGGGAATACCACCACCTGCAAGTTCCGCTCCAAGCCACTCACAACCCTGACTTGGGAATATACTGGCATTCCTTCACAGTTGTTGGGTCAAAATCCTGGAATTCCCTCCCTACCGGCATTGTGGATCAACCCACAGCAAATGGACGGCAGTGATTCAAGGCAGCTCAACACCACTTTCTCAAGGGAAAATAGGGATGGGCTATCAATGCTGGCCAGCCAGCAATGCCCAAGTCCCACAAATGAATTTTAAAAATCCTGTGGAGTATCTCGACAGAAGTGTTGTGTCTGCAAAAAATCTTCCTTAATGCTTGATTTACAAATAAGCATATCCTATAAACTTCCAATGCGAGGATACAAACATACAAACAAGAAATAGGGTCCATGGCTGATCAGACTAATCTCAAAGCCACGTTTCTGCCGATACCCAATAAACTACAGCACAAGAATGTACAGTTACATCAGGGGCCAGCTGCCCCACATTAAAGAGTCAGTTCCTGATATCTCCAGTGTGGATTCCCAGCTGGACAGTAAACATTTGGGTGAGCAGCTAATCAGGTTATTTCAAAAATCAATTGCTGAAATGTTGGAGGAGAATGATGATTCATAATGATAATCTCACTGGAGAAGAGGCTGCGCTGTGCCCGCTCTGCTCTTTCACATAAACCGTCAATTCAACACAACACAACTCTCCTGCTTCTGGGATGCTGTCTGACCTGCTGTGCTTTTCCAATGCCACCCTTTCCAACTCTGACTCTCCAGCATCTGCAGTCCTCAACACAACATGGACTTCTTTATTCTCTATCATTACCTTCACCACTTAGTAATTACAAACTGGTGCCCTTCATCACAAATAAGTCTCTGGTTTCAAACGTGATATTTGCTTATTTCTACCACACTCCAATCAAGAAACAATGGCTTGTTTTAACTGTGACCAGTCTCTTATAGTTGATGGAAGTTACTGGGATGAAGCCAATCAGAATTCACCCAGCATTTCAGTTCTATTAAAGATTTTAAAAAGTATCGTGTGCTAGTGGCGATCATACTGTTCAATTACCATCATGTTTATTAAAAAGGAATCTATAATCCTCAGTATATTCCAAACTTGTGGGTTCAAAGAAACCAAATACTAATTAAACTCCTTTCAACAATTGTGCTGGCTGGGAATTGTGTACAGACTCAAAAGCTGCAGAGGGAGGTGGTTTCAAACAAAAACACTGACATTGTGTCAATAAATTGACTGTAAAACACTGATCCCAAAAACAAACTCTGCATAACCAGTCACAACTGAACAAACATCTGACAATAGCTTTAATTAATACAAAGAACAATAAAGCCCATGAACAGACTCTTTGACCCACCAAGACTGCACTGACTTTTTTGCAAGGTTTGTGAAGATTTGTAGCTCAGGTTGAGGCTTAGGGTGTAGGTTTGCTCATTGAGCTGTAGGTTTGATATCCAGACGTTTCATTACCTGGCTAGCTAACATCATCAGTGGCGACCTCCAAGTGAAGCGAAGCTGTTGTCTCCTGCTTTCTATTTATATCTTTCTCCTGGATGGGTTCCTGGAGTTTGTGGTGATGTCATTTCCTGTTCGTTCTGAGGGGCTGATAGATGGCATCTAGATCTGTGTGTTTGTTTATGGCGTTATGGTTGGAGTGCCAGGCCTCTAGGAATTCTCTGGCATGCCTTTGCTTAGCCTGTCCCAGGATAGATGTGTTGTCCCAATCGAAATGGGGTTTTTTTCATCCGTGTGTAGGGCTACGAGGGAGAGAGGGTTGTGTATTTTTGTGGTTAGCTGGTGTTCGTGTATCCTGGTGGCTAACTTTCTTCCTGTTTGTCCTATGCAGTGTTTGAGGCAGTCCTTGCATGGAATTTTGTAGACGACGTTGGTTTTGTCCATGGGTTGTACTGGGTCTTTTAAGTTTGTTAGTTTTTGTTTGAGTGTGTTGGTGGGTTTGTGTGCTAATAGGAGTCCGAAGGGTCTTAGTAGTCTGGCTGTCATTTCTGAAACTTCTTTGATGTATGTTAAGGTGGTTAGGGTTTCTGGCTGTTTTTGGTCTGTATACCTGCGTTTGCAGAAAACCGACAAACACTGACCAAATACTTAACTACACCAGCAACCATCCCAACACACACAAACAAAGCTGTATCAGAACACTATTCCAACGAGCCACCACACACTGCAGCACAGGCGAACTTCGGAAAACAGAGGAGAACCACCTAAACAACGTATTCAAGAAGAACGGATACTCAAAAAATACAGTGCGCAGATTCCTCAGGACAAACCATGACAAGCAGACCTAACACAGCCAGAAACCCTAACCACCTTATCATACATCAAAGAAGTTTCAGAAATGACAGCCAGACTACTAAGACCCCTCGGAATCCTAGTAGCACACAAACCCACCAACACTCTCAAACAAAAACTAACAAACTTAAAAGACCCCGTACATCCCATGGACAAAACCAACGTCATCTACAAAATTCCATGCAAGGACCACCACAAACACTACGTAGGACAAACAGGAAGAAAGTTAGCCACTAGGATCCACGAACACCAGCTAGCCACAAAAAGATACAACCCTCTCTCCCTCGTAACCCTACACACGGATGAAAAAAAACACCATTTTGATTGGTTCAACACATCTATCCTGGGACAGGCTAAGCAAAGACATGCCAGAGAATTCCTAGAGGCCTGGCACTCCAACCACAACGCCACAAACAAACACACAGATCTAGATGCCATCTATCAACCCCTCAGAAAACGAACAGGAAATGACATCACCACAAACCCCAGGAACGCCATCCAGGAGAAAGATATAAATAGAAAACAGGAGACAACAGCTTCGCTTCACTTGGAGGTCGCCACTGATGATGTTACCTAGCCAGGTAATGAAACGTCTGGGTATCAAACCTACAGCTCAGCGAGCAAACCTACACCCTAAACTGCACTGATTCATGATATCTTTCTAAACAAAAAACCTTTTGCCTCTACATAGTCTGTATCCCTCAATTCACTGTCTATTCATACGTGGTGCTGGAAAAACACAGCAGGCCAGGTAGCATCCGAGGAGCAGGAGAATCGACATTTCAGGCATAAGCCCTTCTTCCCGAAACGTCGATTCTCCTGCTCCCCGGATGCTGCCTGGCCTGCCTGCGTTTTTCCAGCACATTTTTCAACTCTGGTCTCCAGCATCTGCAGTCCTCACTTTCTCCTGCCTATTCATATCTCAAGATATCTCTTAAATGTTGCTGTTGTATCCACTTCCACCACCCCCTCTAGCAATGTATTCCAGGCACTTACCACACTCTAAAAAGCTTTGCCTCACCTTGTTTAAACTTAGCTTCCTTTTACCTTAAATTTATGTCCCAAGTAATTGACATTTCTCCCCTGGAAATGTCCCTAATACAGTGTTAGTTCAATCATCATATCACAAACCTCGCGCCACATCACATGTAACTTGCTTCGGGTGTGAACCTATAACAGAACAACTGTCTCCTTAAACATTCACAACTGGCTATTCAGTGAATAAGTGAATAGAATCTCCAGTGTGGAAACAGGCCAGTCAGCCCATCAAGTCCACATCAATCCTCCAAACAGTATCCCACCCAGACCCATCTCCTTACCCTATCCCTGTAACCCTGCATATCCCACAGCTAATGCACCTAACCTGCACGTCCCTGAACACCATCAGCCAATCCACGGTACCTGCACTTCTTTGGACTGCAGGAGGAAATTGGAACACCCAGCAGAAACCCACGCAGACACGGGGAGAACATACAAGCTCCATACAATCACCCAAGGCTGAAATCGAACCTGGGTCCCTGGCACTGAGGCAGCAGTGCTAACCACTCAAATATCATTATGAAACCAACCAGTCATGTCAGGTAATGGTAGAAAAACTTTATTGTAATGAATTCTGACTATAATAAACATCTGAACAATTGCAGTTTCTTGACTGTTCTCATTCCGAATGATGCAGCTTTAATATCAAAGTTTAAATTTTCAGCAGAAACTTTCAGGGCAATGATCTGGAACAGCAGGTAGTTTTTGTATGTTGATTTACTTTTAAAAATGAAGATAAGGAGCACTTTCGGAAGAACGGGTGATGGTTTTGTTAATGATAGGAGTGTTTGCTCATTAAATGAGAGCATGAATTACAGTCAATGCTGAAAAAAGTAACAAACCTTATTGATGAGAAGCACAATTACAAAAATATTTCCTGTGTCTTGCCCCAGTAAGATGAAGGAGTTTTATTATTTTGGATAACTATTTAGTAATTTCATTTTGAGCTGACAAGAGAAATGCCAGAATACCCATATGTTATTGCAGTTCAGTTTAGAGAGTACCAGTGCATGAGAGAGACATTAGTGATTGGTGAACAGTCAGTCCAATTGAAGAACATCTTTACTTCATACCGAGGTGCATCAATGTTCTCAGAAGTTTTGGACCTCCCCAACGTCCCCTTGAAAAACAGAAAAGCATTGGAGAATGTAGTCAATGCTCAACAATCATTAATGCTACACACAGTCCTGTTTATACTACGTACATCCTGATGTTACATTAAACAGCTTAGTTTTAAATTAGAATTAGACATTAGCTTTATTCATAATTTATTCTTCATAAATCTTAAAACTCAACTCATACAGGAATCAACGTCAGAACATGGTCCAGCCACATAGGGCATTCAGCCCACTGTGTTTGCACCAGCCTTCCAAATGACCATATCACCTTAATACCATCTCATCTTAATACCATCTCACCTGCCTTCTCCTGGAAATCCTGCACATAGTTTCTTTTCAATTAATCACCTAATTCCCTTTTGAATGCAGCAATTTATGCATTTTATGCAGTGTACGATTGTGTACTTTGTGCTGAGCATGTAGCACCCTCGGTCCTGGAGGAATGCTGTCTTGTTTTTACAGTGTCAGTTGTATATGGGAGAAATGACAAATAAAAAGCTACTCTACTGAAATAGGACCTGCTTTCACCATACTCAGTGATTAGGATCTGGAATGTACTATGTTGAAACTGTTTCTTTAGATCACTTTTACTGCTTTTGCTTTAAATATTTGCCCACTGGTTCTTGATCCTTTCAGGAACAGGAACAACTTCTCCTTTTGTATTCAGTCCAGACACTCAATTTTAAAAGTTTCACTCAGATTTTAAGTCCTCCTCCTGTCCTCCAAAGAGAACAACTTCAGTTTCTCCAATTTATCTTCAGAAGTGAAGCTCCTTATCCCTGAAACCATTTTGCTAAACCTCTGCTACAGTTTAATGCCTTTACATTTCCCCTAAAGTGGGGTGGCCAGAGCTGAACACAATACTCCAGATCAGGCTGATCAATATAACTTCCTTGCTCCAGCACTCTATGGCCTTACTCAGAGAGCATAAGGTTCTATATGTTTTATCAACCATACTCTCAACCTGTCCTGCTGCCTTTAGATTAGATTAGATTAGATTTAGATTAGATTAGATTAGTGTGGAAACAGGCCCTTCGGCCCAACAAGTCGACACCGACCCGCCGAAGCGAAACCCACCCATACCCCTACATTTACCCCTTACCTAACACTACGGGCAATTTAGTATGGCCAATTCACCTGACCTGCACATCTTTGGACTGTGGGAGGAAACCGGAGCACCCGGAGGAAACCCACGCAGACACGGGGAGAACGTGCAAACTCCACACAGTCAGTCGCCTGAGTCGGGAATTGAACCCGGGTCTCTGGCACTGCGAGGCAGCAGTGCTAACCACTGTGCCACCGTGCCGCCCACGGTGGGACGGCACGGTGACCTGTTCACATAAATCTTCAAATCCCTCTACTCCTTCACCTCCTTTAGAACTGCATCCTTTCGTTTGTAGCGGTCCATCCACATTCTCTCCAACTGATATAAATCACCTCACAATTATCTACATTGAATTTCATCCTTGAAGTTGTTTCAGCTAATTACTGAAAGTGAGTTTCTTCCTCGGTGGGGAAGGCTAATTATTCCTGATTGTGTCCATTACTGCTTTGTAACAATGAAAGCTTCTGCACGGAAACTCATGTCAAATCGATTGCCCAAATTACTCTGGGGTTTGTCTGTAATCCCAACCAAAGGCACATTCAATTTTCATGTTGTTCCTATGGATGAGGAGGAGTATTCTCCCAACTCCAGGAAAAAGTCCATCTCCCCCCTAACCACCACAACCTTTATGTCTTTATGTCAAAGGGAATGGAGCACAAAATAGGGCGGCCTCGCTAAAACTATAAAAAAAGCACTGGTGAAAAAGTGTGAACAGGTTTGCAACCTCTTATCTAAACAAAGATATCGTGCCCCATTGGAGGTAGTCCAGAGAAGGTTCACTCGGCCAATCCGAGTTTTGGAGGAAGAAGAATGGTTTACATCGAGCGTGGAAATTTAGAAGGTCAAGAAGATCATCTCAGCCAAGTTAGTGGGACACCTGGAGCTGAGTGATGTGTGCTGATCATGTTGCACAGACTCTGGAGTGACAGGTCCCTGAACTGACCAGTCCAGTGAAAACACCAGTCTTATTCAGCATCACACATTTTCCAGAAACTATCACACACTCGTTAACATTGGAGCCTGTAGTGGCCAATGCTTAGTGTAATGAAAAGTTCACTTGGGGATTACAGGACTGACTAATGGAAACAGACTAGATCAATTCAGATTACATTCATTGAACTGGGAGGGGGCATTCCTATAAAAACGTTTAAAATTCTACCAACTAGACAAAGTAAATGCACAAAGGATGTTCCCAATAATCAGGGATTCAAGAAGCAGGAGTCACAGTCTAAGGACACAGGGTAGGCTATTTAGGACTGAGATGAGGAGAAATATCTTCACCCAGAGAGCGGTGAGCCTGTGGAATTTGCAGAAAGCAGTTGAGGCCAAAACTTAATGTTTCCAAGAAAGGAGTTAGACAAGTTCATGGGGCTAAAGGGATCGAAGGGTTGGCAGGAACAGCCATGGTCATCACCCAATGGCAGAGCTGGCTCAAAGGCCAGCTCCTGTTTTCTACATTTAAACTATTAAACTAACTTAAACTAGTTTGGCAAGGGGGCAAGAACCAGAGCTATGTACCTGAGAGAGGGATAATTGCAGATGGGGCAGTGACAGATGTAGTGAAGCTATCAGAAAGGTTTTTCATGAGATGAAACAAAGAGATCGGTTAAAGTGTGTTTGCTTTAATGCAAGGAGTATCAGAAATAAGAGTGATGAACTTACAGCATGGATCATTACTTGGGACTATGATGCTGTGACTATAACAGAGACGTGGGTTTCACAGGGGAAGAGATGGTTGCTTGAAGTTCCAGGGGTTTAGAAGGTTTAAAAAGAACGGAGGGTGGGGAAAAAAAAAAGAGGGGGTGTAGCATTACTAATCAGAGAATGCATCACAGCTACAGAAACGAAGGTTGTTGAGGAAGGTTTGTCCACTGAGTCAGTATGGGTGGAAGTTAGGAACAGCAAGGGAACAGGCACCGCATTGGGAGTTTTCTACCGAGCCCCTAATAGAGTAGGGAGATCGAAGAACTCTCGACCGACAGATGTTGGAAAGATGCAGATGTAGCAGGGTTGTTGTTATGGGTGACTTCAACTTTCCCAACATTGACTGGAACCTCCTTAGTACAGATAGTTTGGATGGAGCAGTTTTTGTCAGGTGTGTTCAGGAGGGTTTCCTTATTCAGTATGGAAACAGAGCGCCGAGGTGAGAGGCCATTTTGGATTTAGTGCTCAGTAATGACCCAGGACAGGTGTCAGATCTCGCAGTGGGAGAGCACTTCGGTAAAAGTGATCACAACTGCCTCACATTTACCATAGCCATGGAGAGGGAAACGAGCGGTTACCGAGGGAAGGTATTTAATTGGGGAAAAAGAAATTATGACACTGTCAAATAGGAGCTGGGAAGTACAGACTGGGAGCAACTGTTCCACAGACAGGGCACAACAGGCATGTGGAGATTGTTTAAGGAGCAGTTGTTCCAAGTGATGCACGAATTTGTTCCTCTCAGACAGGCAAGAGGTAAGATTAAGGAGCCTTGGGTGATGACAACAGAGGAGCTTCTTATCAAAAGGAAGAAGGCAGCTTACATAAGGTGGAGGAAACAAGGATCTGGCACAGCGTTAGAGGATTACAGGCTTGCTAGAAAGAAGCTCAGAAATGGACTGAGGAGAACCAGGATGGGGCACGGAAAGGCTTGGCAAGAAGGATTAGGGAGAACCCAAAGGCATTTTACTCATGTGAGGAATAAGAGAGAATGATCAGGGTGACGGTAGGGCTGGTCAGGGATAGCTTAGGGAGCTTGTACGTGGAGTCTGAGCAGATTGGGGAAGCCCTAATTGAGTTTTTTGCTTCGGTTTTCACTAAGGAAAGGGACCTTGTTGTGAATGAGAACTTTGAGGAGCTGAGATAAAGGCTTGAACAGATCAAGATTGATGAAGTTGATGTGCTGGAAATTTTGGCAAACATTAAGATTGATAAGTCCCCAGGGCCAGACCAGATTTATCCTTGGCTGCTCCGGGAAGTGAGAAAGGAGGTTGCTAAGACACTGGCGAAGATCTTTGCTTCCTCACTCTCCACGGGAGTCGTACCGGAGGATTGGAGGGAGGTGAATGTTGTTCCTCTTTTCAAGAAAGGGAATAGGGAAATCCCTGGCAATTATAGACCAGTCAGACTTGGGTATGTGGCCAGCAAGGTTTTGGAAAGAATTCTGAGGGATAGGATTCATGACTATTTGGAAAAGCATAGCGTGATTAAAGTGTGTCAGCATGGCTTTGAGTGGGGGACGTCATGCCTCAGAAATCTTATTGAGTTCTTTGAGGAGGTGACAAGATAGGTCGACGATGGTCGAGCAGTGGATGTGGTGTATATGGACTTCAGCAAGGCATTTGATAAGTTTCCCCATGGTATCCTCATTCATTAAGTCAGGAAGTATGGGATACAGGGAGATTTGGCTATCTGGATTCAGAATTGGCTGGCTGACAGAAGGCAGAGTGTGGTTGTAGATGGAAAGTATTCTGCCTGGAGGTCAGTGTTGAGTGGGGTCCCGCAGGGCTCAGTTCTTGGGCCTCTGCTCTTTGTAGTTTTTATAAATGACTTGGATGAGGTGGTTCAGGGGTGGGTTAGTAAATTTGCCAATTACAGCATTGATAGTATAGAGGGCTATTGCAGGCTGCAGCGCGACAGACAGGATCCAGAGCTGGGCTGAGAAATGGCAGATGGAGTTCAACCTGGATAAACGTGAAGTGATGCATTTTGGAAGGTTGAACTTGAATGCTGAATATAGGATTAAAGGCAGGATTCTTGGCAGTGTGGAGGAATAGAGGGATCTGGTGCAAGTTCATAGATCCCTCAAAAGTTGCCACTCAAATGGATAGGGTTGTTAAGAAAACTTATGGTGTTTTGGCTTTCATTAACAGGGGGATTGAGTTTAAGAGCCGCAAGGTTTTGCTGCAGCTCTACAAGACCCTGGTGAGACCACATTCGGAATTATAGGAAAAATACGGAGGCTTTTGAGAGGGTGCAAAGGTTTACTAGGATGCTGCCTGGACTGGAGGGCTGGTCTTACGAAGAGAAGTTGACTAAGCTTGGACTTTTCTCTTGGAAGAGAGATGACCTGATCGAGGTATACAAGGTAATGAGGGGCATGGATAGAGTCAATAGCCAGAGACTTTTCCCAAGGGCAGGACTGACTGGCACGAGGGATCATAGTTTGAAGATATTAGGAGGAAGGTATAGAGTAGACGTCAGAGGTAGGCTCTTTATGCAGAGAGTTGTGAATGCATGGAATACGTTGCCAGCGGTGGTGGTGGAAGCAGAGTCATTGGGGACATTTAAGTGCCTGCTGGACATGCACATGGATAGCAGTGTACGGAGGAGTGTGTAGGTTAGGTTATTTTACTTTAGATTAGCAATAGGCCTCGGCACAATTTCGTGGGGCGAAGGGTCTGTTCTGTGCTGTGTTTTCCTATGTTTCTGTAGAATAAGTGTAATTCACTGACTGCCATTCAAAACAAACTCTTCTTCCTGGACATTCCAGATTTCCTGCTGAGGAATCACATCTGCTGGCTCAACTTACTGAGGTCAGTATTTATCTTTTCTGATCATTGGAATGTTCCCATTATACATGCTCCAATTAGCAGTTAAAAAGATCAATTGGTAAACCTCACCCTGAATCATTAAAATCAGACTATTCCCCATGGCTAATGACATTTTAAGTAGTAATATGAGGGGTGGGTTTATGATGTCAGAGGAGTGTGCGCACAGCAGCAGATTGTCCTCACTGTGCCAACCCCAGGTGCAGGTTTATCAGGATCAGTGCTTATGACAATTGCCCGTTTTGTTGGTTCAAAACCCACCACAGAGGTTCATATCCATTTCCAGTGAAAATCTCCAGACAGTACTGACATTCATTGCTAACGTGTTATTATATATTGTTCATCTGTAGTAATAAAGCGAAGGTGGTTACCTCAAATTACAACAGGACCTTGACCAGATGGGCCAATAGGTTGAGGAGTGGCAAATGGAGTTTAATTCAGATAAATGCGAGGTGCTGCATTTTGGGAAATCAAATCTTAGCAGGATTTATACACTTAATGGTATGGTCCTATGGAGTGTTGCTGAACAAAGAGACCTTGGAGTGCAGGTTCATAGCTCCTTGAAAGTGGAGTCGCAGGTAGATAGGATAGGGAAGGCGGTGTTTGGTATGCTTTCCTTTATTGGTCAAAGTGTTGAGTACAGGAGTTGGGAGGTCATGTTGCGGCTGTACAGGACATGGGTTAGGCCACTGTTAGAATATTGCGTGCAATTCTGGTCTCCTTCCTATCGGAAAGATGTTGTGAAACTTGAAAGGGTTCAGAAAAGATTTACAAGAATGTTGCCAGGGTTGGTGGATTTGAGCTTCAGGGAGAGGCTGAACATGTTGTGGCTGGTTTCCCTGGAGCGTTGGAGGCTAAGGGGTGACCTTATAGAGGTTTACAAAATTATGAGGGGCATGGATAGGGTAAATCGGCAAAGTCTTTTAGCTGGGGTCGGGGAGTGCAGAACTAAAGGGCATAGGTTTAGGGTGAGAGGGGAAAGATATAAAAGGGACCTACGGGGCAACATTTTCACACAGAGGGTGGTACGTGTATGGAATGAGCTGCCAGAGGAAGTAATGAAGGCTGGTACAATTGCAACATTTAAAAGGCATCTGGATGGGTATATGAATAGGGAAGGTTTAGAGGGATATGGGCCGGGTGCTGGCAAGTGGGACTAGATTGGGTTGGGATATATGGTCGGAATGGACGGATTGGACTGAAGGGTCTGTTTCCATGCTGTACAACTCTATGACTCTATCTTATAAAAAGCAGGGAAAAAAGAAAAATAATTAAACGATTGGACTTACTTGAGCAGTGCATACCAATAAAGAGGAGGCATGAGATCTGCCTTCATGTGGAACATGCTCCTCCTCTCCTTGCCCTGGTCAAAAGGGAAGGTCTCCAGTGGCTGGGCTTCATAATCAAACTCGGCTAACACACAGCGATTGTAACCAGTAACCAGCGGACACGAGGTGTAGCCATCATACTGAAACAAACACCATTCAGCACATAACCTTGTTATAGTGAACTGTGAAGTGATTCAACGCCAGGATCTGAAAACCCTTTACACCCAAACATTAGTTTTCCTGAAAATGTAGTCACTGTTGTAACGTAGGAAACGCTGCCACAAACTCTGATGTCATGATTGATCAGTTTTTGTGTTGTTGGTTAAAGGACAAACATTGACCCCAGGCCATTGGTGAGAACCTCTCTTATCCACAGGATGTGGGTGTGGGTGTGGCTGGCCAGGTCAGTATTTATTATCCAATCCTATTTGCCGAGAGAGCAGTCAAAATTCAACTACATCACAGAGTCTGGAGTCACATGTGTCATGGGATGTTTTATATAAAAGGACAGATAATGTTATATCACAATATGGATTTCAGAACGAACAGTTCTAAGACAGTTACCTGGTATCCCGACCTGTATGAAAAGTACCAGCCTCACACTCAGTCACCATGTATAGGAACATACAAAAGCAACAGAAAGCACAGACTGTGTGTGTCTATGACATCACAGCCCTGTAAATAGTGTTCCGAATAAAACCTATTCAAGGCATCCGTTACCACGAAAGCACAGAGAAAGAGTCGCACTGTCGGAGGGTCAGTGCCGCATTGGGGGGGGGGGCATGGGGAAGTGTGTATGTGTACATATGTGTGTTGGGGTGGGGAGGGGAGAAGAGAGGGGCGAGAGAGAAGAGAGGAGAGGCGAGAGGCGAGAGGCGAGAGGCGAGAGGCGAGAGGGGAGAGGGGAGAGGGGAGAGGGGAGAGGGGAGAGGGGAGAGGGGAGAGGGGAGAGGGGAGAGGGGAGAGGGGAGAGGGGAGAGAGGAGAGAGGAGAGAGGAGAGAGGAGAGAGGAGAGAGAAGAGAGAAGAGAGAAGAGAGGAGAGAGAAGAGAGAAGAGAGAAGAGAGGAGAGAGAAGAAAGAAGAGAGGAGAGAGGAGAGAGAAGAGAGAAGAGAGAAGAGAGAGAAGAGAGGAGAGAGAAGAGAGGAAAGAGAGGAGAGGAAAGAGAGGAGAGGAAAGAGAGGAGAGGAAAGAGAGGAGAGGAAAGAGAGGAGAGGAAAGAGAGGAGAGGAAAGAGAGAGAGGAAAGAGGGAGAGGAAAGACCAAGAGAAAGAGGAGAAGAAAGAGGAGAAGAAAGAGGAGAAGAAAGAGGAGAAGAAAGAGGAGAAGAAAGAGGAGAAGAAAGAGGAGAAGAAAGAGGAGAAGAAAGAGGAGAAGAAAGAGGAGAAGAAAGAGGAGAAGAAAGAGGAAGAGAAAGAGAAAGAGAAAGAGAAAAAGGGAAAGGGAAAGGGAAAAAGAGAAGAGAGGTGATCAGGGTGGGTGGGCATTGCCGGGGAGGTGATGTGAGGGTGGATATCATTTGGAAGGGAGGTCAGGGTGGATATTGCACGTAGGCAGAGCGGAGATGCTAATGTGAAATAGCTCTTACCTTATGCGTTGGCTTCTCGTTCTTCATGACCATTGAGATGGTCTTACTGAGGACTGCAGATTGTGCAGCTGAAGAAATAAATCAAGGTTTTTAAATCATGTTTAATGTACAGTGGAGATTAAACAGCAACTGCTCTCAGTAAATCTACCTCCCCCTGCCACTCACCCAATCTTTTTTGGTTCTTGCAGCTGCGGTCTATTTACATATCCTGATTCACTTTTTTTTATTGAAAAAGTTTGTTTTTACAACATTATAAAAATACAAAAAGGAGTATAACAATCTTATATTACAAAAACATTAATAAATTACCTACAACTCTACAGAACAAACCAAAAGTTTCCACAGGTGCAAAACTATCTTTCCACACTAAGATTCAATAAATGACTGCACTTAGCAAATTAGTTTAAATTAACCTAAATTGTACTAGATTAGCCTAAATTAGATTAGATCAAATTAGATAAGATCACGCTGGATCAATTTAGCTGAAATTATATTAAATTACATCCCTCAACACATCTCACCGGGGCTCCCATCCACTGGAACATCAGTACCTGTATTTATCAAGCTTCCTCCTTCCAGGGCCTCTGAACCGCCAAATCTTGCCTTCGCAACTATACATAGGCCCTGGTCAATATGGCTGACAGGTTGGTGTCTATATAATTTAAAAAGGGCTGCCAAGTCTTATAAAATAGTTCTGTATTCTGGTGCACCACATTCTTAAGATAATCTTGGGGAACGTGCTCCATCACTAGTGTGCACTATCCCATGAGAACTGGGGGTTTTCTGAGATCCAGTAAAATGTTTTTCCTTGCACAATACGCGAGAATGTTGAATAATCTCTTCCCGTGTTCATCACGTGAAGGCAGGTTCGGCAGTCCCAGAAGAAGGGTCACCAGATCTGCCCTAAGTTCAATTCCCAGGATCCCCTCCAATTCACTCGCTATGGCACCCCAGTAACTATGGATCATACGATATGACCACAGACAATGTGTAAGGGTGCCGGTGCTTGTTTTACGTTTAGGGAACCCTGGAGATGCTCCTTTCTTGAACTTTGCTAATCGCTCCAGGACCATGAGGGCCCTGTGCAGAATCTTCAATAGCATAGCTTGCGCTTTATTGCATATCGAAATTTTCTTCACATTCTCCCATATGTCCTCCAATGTTTCAAATGAAATTTCTTCCCCTAGTTCCTGACTCCATAGCATCTTGCCATATTCTCCAGGGCACCCTCTACCTGTAAATGACAGAGTGTACTGCACACCAGAGTGCACTCCTCTCCATGTTAGACTTGTAGGGCTGAGCCAAAAGTGTGGTCCTTCTCTGTATATAATCCCTAATCTGAAAATAACAGAAGAGATCCCTAGTAGATAGCCCATATTTGTAACTTACCTGGTCAAAAGACATCAGGACCTCTCCACCTCAAGTAAGTCTCCCAAACAGGAGATTCCCTTGACCTCCTATGCCTTAAAGCCAGAGCCCATTGACCTGGCCTAAATCCTGGGGCTCCAACTAAAAGGGAGTTGTGTGGATTTCCCTTGCCCTGCCACATCATTCTCCAAGCTTTGACTGAGTTAATGATGATCAGGCTTTTAGAATGACCAGCAACATTCCCCCCCCCCCCGCCACCGTAAATTAATTTTATACCCCAAGAAAGTACCGAATAATTCAATCTTTTGTGTCAGCCAACGTACAGACTTTTCTGGGTTAGCCAAAAGAGATCATCAGCGCAGAGAGTAATTTTGTGCTCTCCCATTCCTGCCTTAGCCACAGCTCCAAGAAGCTGACCAGACTCTCACCTTCTTCACATTCTGGGAGCCCGATTATCAGTAAGGTTTTCCTTCAACCTCTACTCTCAAGGTCGTTGATGTAGTCCGGCAGGGCCCGAACCTGGCCTTCCAGTGTTCGGATGCGCCCCTCTGAATTCTACACCACAATCTCCAATGCCACAGTCCTTTGTTCATCCACCTCAACGTGTCGATTCAGCGTTCGGATCTCCTGCTCATGATTTTGTAGCATGGCAGAGATCAGTTCCAATGCCGATTAGATTTTCTCTCAGAATTTTAAAAATTCTGAGATGAGATTTTGCTGCTCCAATAGGTCCAAAGGCGCCACCACAGGAGTCTGGTCCATGGCTGTGGGTGTGCCCAGCACTGTAGGGGAGTGCCCCGCTTGCTGAGATCCTCTCACTCCCTTTCCTTTACTCATCTTATTCCCAGAATGTTAAAATCAGAATTTAAAAGATTCTAGGCATTTTGTATTACTTTGTTTTATCAATTTTTCTTATGGATGACCGGGGCGGGTGTGGTGGTGGTGGTGAAAGCCCACCTTACTTGGGTTTTGGTGCAGAGTCCAACAGAGCGGACCTATCAGATCGCCGCCATCTTGGATCCCCCAGGCTCACTCTTAAATCTTTGTAGGTTCAAATTATTTCACTCTCGTAATGGTAAATTTCAACCTGATTCTATTTCCTTATGCTGAAAGGAGGTAAAAATTTCTTCAAACTCTGACAGGAGGGGGAGGCACCTTGAAACCAAACCTTTATCAATACCACTCTGCTTTGTTCAAAATGGAATATTGGAGAAAGGGCTAGACATGTGGAGGTGATGCAGGAACATGTCTCAAGATTACCTGGTTCATCAATGCCACTTGCCCATTCAACTCATTGCTTTACTGTGCAACCTGTCCTTGAACATCCAAGCAGAAGCAAGAGCTGTGTGTTAGGACTTTAACAAACCAGTATGTTCTGTTAGATTTCTCAGCATATGGTAAACTGAAAGATTTACAGTGAAAGAGTCACTAACATATGCACAGAAAACACGCTCTTAAATTACTTAACTCTCTTCCCCAGGTTAAAATCTATTAACATTCAACTTAATAAATTACTCTCTAACCAGAAACACACAGAAGGGAAAGCAGCAAAGTTCAGTGAGTCTCCGGATTTCGACCACAACTTAATCTGTCCGGGATCACACGATTATAAATCTGAATGAGCAGCCGATAGTTCAAACACTTCGGATACTTTTCCTGACCAATGCCTCTACAGTCACTGGCCCTCGTTACAGTTGTACTTTAAAAAAAAAATCAAACATCCAGACTGGTGTCGCTCACAAGGCATTTTATACTTGAATTTTATCGCAAAAGATATTAAATCCATAACCTACAGCAGATCCTGGGAAATTGTGACACAGCAAAGCTCATTGCATTGTCTGCAACTTGATACAGAGTGCAAAAACTAATCTCTGCTTTTTAACTATTCACTCAAAGTAGATTCTGAAGTCAGATATTGCAGAAGTTCCAGGCTGCTAGTATTTCTAGCATTTGTTAAAGAAAGCATGTTGAATCTGTACAATAACAGGAAACCTTTATCCTGTGAAGATGTGGAGGTGCTGGCGTTGGTGTTAGACTGGGGCCCCACCAGTTACCTGACAAAGGAGCAGCGCTCCGAAAGCTAGTACTGTACTTGTTAGACTATAACTGAGTGTTGTATGATTTTAACTTTGAGAAAGCGAGGACTGCAGATGCTGGAGATCAGAGTCAAAAAGTATGGTACTGAAAAAGCACAGCTGGTTAGGCAACATCCAAGGAGCAGGAGAGTCGACATTTCAAACATCAGGATGAAGAGATGCCCGACCGACTGTGCTTTTCCAGCACCACACTTTTTGACTCTGATTTTTACCTTTACCCTGTGAAGACAGTAGTTTCTCAGCACAGTTTTAGTTTATTTCACAAACAGATTGAGAAGAATTACACATCAATTTAATCCTGCTCCGTGCTCCTAGGAGAATACCTAACTCACTCAGTAACCAGCAAGTGCACAACCTTTACACACACTCCCATTTCCTCCAGAACCCTTTGCAGTGACTGTCTCTCTCAGAGCCATTTCTTCCTTCCCTAGCTCTGTACAATTCCAGCACTTTGAGACATCGCACTGACAATCTGTCTCAAAGACCCTTCCTTTTTGAAGTGGCTCTCCACTCCATTGAGAATATCCCCCAATGCTAGTATGGATTCAACCTACCGACTGCTGCTGCAGTTTTTGATGTTGGCAGGTTGGTGCAGTCTCCAATACCAAACACATTAGAGTATCTCCTGTGTTGTAGATTATCTTTGTTTACATCAAGCCAGCCTCCTGCATCCGCTAATGGACTTTTTTGAATCACATCAGGAGGTGCCATTGGAGGAGTGACATGTAGCATCTCATACTGTGAACACAGCAGGAATAAAAGGTTACAGTCTCTGGGAAGACAGGAAATGTCTGTACAACAGGAGCATCATTCAAAGCAAATGGTCTAGTTATGGGCGGCACGGTGGCACAGTGGTTAGCACTGCTGCCTCACAGCGCCTGAGACCCGGGTTCAATTCCCGCCTCAGGCGACTGACTGTGTGGAGTTTGCACGTTCTCCCCGTGTCTGCGTGGGTTTCCTCCGGGTGCTCCGGTTTCCTCCCACAGTCCAAAAGATGTGCAGGGTCAGGTGAATTGGCCATGCTAAATTGCCCGTAGTGTTAGGTAAGGGGTAAATGTAGGGGTATGGGGTGGGTTTCGCTTCGGCGGGTCGGTGTGGACTTGTTGGGCCGAAGGGCCTGTTTCCACACTGTAATGTAATCTAAAAATCTAATCTAAACTGCTTTGCAAAGCTGCCCCCCAATTATGCCAAACCATAAGATCCCTCCCCCTGTCCTGTCAGTCTGGATGAGGGATATGGATAGGGTAAATAGACAAGGTCTTTTCCCTGGGCTGGGGGTGTCCAAAACTAGAGGGCATAGGTTTAGAGTGAGAGGGGAAAGATTTAAAAAGGCACCTGAGGCGCAACTTTACTGCGCAGAACGTGGTGCTTGTATGGAATGAGCTGCCAGAGGAAGTGGAGGAGGTTCGTACAATTGCAACATTTAAGAGGCATCTGGATGGACGAATAGCAAAGGTTTGGAGGGATATGGGCAAAATGCTGGTAAATGGGACTAGATTTATTTAGTCCATGCTGACCAGATGAGTCAGCATGGACTAGTCGGACTGAAGGGTCTGTTTCTATGCTGTATATCTTTATGGCTGAGTGAGGGAGCCTCAAAGTTGAGAAACTATACCAATATAAATGAAGTGTTTGCAACATTTTGGATGTCTACACACACACACACACACACACACACCCCCATTCAACCTGTGAAATAGTCAATATGGATCCCTCACTGTTTCATGCCCACAGCTTTCCATTAGGCAGAGCCCCTGGGTGAAGAGAACAGGTCAAGGGGAGTATCGGGTAAGAGAAGCATGCCAGAGATTAAATTATCAAAGCTAACCTGAAAAGTCTTGGTTTCCCCTGGATGGTCCAACTTTTCAAATACAGCTTCCTTCTTGTCTGTGCGAACTTCAATAAGATTCAATCTGTAATTCACTTCAATGTTCCTGGCCTTTACAATCTCCAGAAGAACATCAGCATATTTCTTCACTCCGAAGATCACTGGCAGTGAAGTATTGTAGATGATATTTGCTTTTGGCCGTTTCCCAAACTTAGGACCAGAAAAATAAAGAACTCAGCAGTGACAGAAAGTAATTGTAATATTTACTATCAATGCACAGCTGTAAAGAATTGTGTCCCTTTGAAAGGAATTAAACCTCGGGAGGACAGGAGCCCTGGTGCACACGACACCAATCTCCAGTTTCCAACAGGAAGATGTGCTTCATGTGAAGATAGCATTTACATTGAGCACTTTCTTTTGCTTACACCACCTGATTCAGATTGATAAAAGCAGGGGGCCAGTGAAACAGACATTGTGAACCTTACATCTCAGACTGCTTATTAATCACAAGCCTCAAGTTATCTACTTGCATCATCAAGATAGTACAAAATTCACCTAGCACTGAGCTTCCATAGTGACCCTTCTGGTCAAGCTCAGTCTTTCTGTTCTTACTCAAAATGGTGTCATTAAACATGAGAAAAGATTTGGAACATGTATGCTAAGTCAAATTTAGACAATCAAATGAGTTGGTTACCTTCCTGAAGTAGTGCTCAGACAGATACATGATCTTCTGTGGAGCCCCAGCACATTTAACAGGTGTGTTGGGAAAGGTGAAAATGGCATTTCCCTCACGAAAATCCTGTAAGGCTTTCCATGTTTTCTCAACAAAATTTACAGAGTAGTTCGAGCCAATTTTACCATCATTGAACCCCTCAGGAAGTCCCTTAATCTGAAAAATAAAATACAAAATAAATGTCCATTACAGGCACCCACACTGCTGTCTGACTGGAACAAGCCAGGTGAATGGATAGGGTTTGGGAGTAACTTGACTGAAATGATCATGCAGGGACTTTGTATTCCCTGAGTCACTTGTACACCCACAATGTACTACTTCTGCCATTAATCAGTGGAAGTCATTGTTTACACAAAGGGAATAGATTTCAGAGCAGGAAGGGGTTGGTCTCCAGTTATTGAACACTACCATTGCTAGAAATGTGCAAAGTTGTAGGAATTACTGTCTTTGAAGACATTGTTACCATATCTAACTTGCAGCAAATCTGATGGAAGAACAGTGGTAGTGTGGACAAATCTTATTCATGTGCTGATAGAGGAAAACTTTCTTTCTCAAGAGAAATTTCTATTCATAAAACAGATAGGAAACATTGCTGCCAATTTACTGTCCCATAAACAGCAATGAAACACATGATTTATTTGCTAATAGTCACCCAGATAAATGTTAGCCCAGGGGCTTGAGACGAATTCCCCAGCTTTTACTGTTATACACCCAAGGACACAGACAGGGCCTCAGTTCAACCAACTCCATCACCCCCAACAACACCCTCGGTCCTGACCCTCCAGCAGCACAGAGCAAAAACAGAGGATGCTGGAGAAATTCAGCAGGTCTCCCAACATCTGTGGAGAGAAAACTGAATTAACAGTTGAGCACAGTTATCCTTTGCAGAATAGTTCTGAAGTTAACTCAGTTTCTCTCTCCACGGATGCTGCTGGACCTGTTCAGTTTCTCCAGCAATTTCCATTTTTGCTTTAGATTTCCTACATCTGTTCTTCATTTCATTTTAGTGGATGCTTGAGGATATGGTACCAATCCAGCGGGGCTGCTTTGTCCTGGATGGTGTCAAGCTTCTCGAGTGTTGTTAGAGATGCACCCATCTCGGGCAGGTGGGGAGTAATCCATCACACTCCTGACTTGTGCCTTGTAGATGGTGGACAGGAAAGGGGTTGGCAGGAAAGAGAAGAGACAAGTTACTTGCTGCAGGATACCTACCTCTGACCTACTCTGGCACAGCACTTGGCACAGCTTCTGGAAGCTGAGGCTGGGATTGAGACACTTCGTATCTTTCCTCAGTCAGGTGACAGTGAATTGAATAATTGTAATCCACAAGCAATACATTTAACAGTCTTCTGGCACATGGTTAAACACTGAACAGGAAACACATTCAAATCTGTCAAATGCATATCTGTCAAAACTTCCTAGGGATGTGCTTTCCTCGGATAAAATCTGTGTATGTTGGGATGATCTGTTGGTCACTCCTACTCCTTGTTTATTCTGACAGCTGCTGAGCTGACCTTGCCCACAGACAGAACCTCAGCAGTCAAAACGTACAAGTGCTTGAATGTAACAATTCAGTCTCATATGTAACAACAGATTGGAGCAACTTCACAAAGTTGCAACGCTATTCAGCCAATGGCCAATCAACAAAAAAAATCTCTCAAATCAAAAAATGCCATGGAAGGAATAGCCAATAAAATGGTTTATATCATCTCAGACATAATCAGTGATAGAACAACATGGGAGAAATGGTAAACTTCCTAAAATGGGGGGAACAGAGGGGTACATGGAGAACACTGCCTATGTACATGAGACTGCACAGTGATATGAGCAACAACTTCTGACAGCCAAACAGAAACTGGTTATTGCTAATAGCAAACTGTTACAATTTGTTAATAGACGTGGCACAGACTTCACTAACTTACTGTACAAAGTGACAGGTTAAAATGTGCAATCAGAAATATTGAGCTTTGAACAAATAATCATTAGTGAAGACCACCTTGAGAAATTAAACATTTACAAGATTGACGTCTCAGCTTCCAAAAAGACAATTAAATGTTGTTCCTCCAACACCCCTCCCCTCACACCCCTCTCCCAACTCCACAATGTCCAGGAACTGGTAAAAGGGATGTCTTTTTAATAAAATGGTCATAGAACATTGGGGTACTGGGCTAATGGTCGGATACTTGGTAGTGTGGATGAGCAGAGGGATCTTGGTGTCCATGTACACAGATCTCTGAAAGTTGCCACCCAGGTAAATAGTGCGGTGAAGAAGGCATATGGCGTACTGGCTTTTATTGGTAGAGGAATTGAGTTCCGGAGTACTGAGGTAATCTTGCAGTTGTATAAGACTCTGGTGCGGCCACATCTGGAGTATTGTGTGCAGTTTTGGTCGCCATACTATAGGAAGGATGTGGAGGCACTGGAACGGGTGCAGAGGAGGTTTACCAGGATGTTGCCTGGTATGGTAGGAAGATCGTATGAGGAAAGACTGAGGCACTTGGGGTTGTTTTCATTGGAGAAAAGAAGGTTTAGGGGTGACTTGATAGAGGTGTACAAGATGATTAGGGGTTTAGATAGGGTCGACAGTGAGAATCTTTTTCCACGTATGGAGTCAGCTATTACAAGGGGGCATAGCTTTAAATTAAGGGGGGGTAGGTATAGGACAGATGTTAGGGGTAGATTCTTTACTCAGCGAGTCGTGAGTTCATGGAATGCCCTGCCAGTAGCAGTGGTGGACTCTCCTTCATTATGGGCATTTAAACGTGCATTGGATAGGCATATGGAGGATAGTGGGCTAGTGTAGGTTAGGTGGGCTTGGATCGGCGCAACATCGAGGGCCAAAGGGCCTGTACTGCGCTGTATTCTTCTTCTATGTAACATTACAGTGCCGTACAGGCCCTTCGGCCCTCGATGTTGCACCGCCCTGTCATACTGATCTGAAGCCCATCCCACCTACACTATTCCATGTACGTCCATATGTCTGTCCAATGACAACTTAAATGCACTTAAACTTAACAAATCTACTACCGTTGCAGGCAAAGCATTCCATACCCTTAGCATTCATCAGTTGAGGAACAGAATGTGACAGGAACTGGGACACTGCTTGGTCAGCAATAGAAATGTAATCAATGATTTAATAAAAGCCCAAGTTAGAAACTCAAATATAAACTCTGAAAATACATTCTTGTGGGAACTCACCCCACCAAATCTGGAGAAAACAGTATAAAAATACCTTTTCATATTCTAGCTGCAATCCCAAAGCAATAATCAAGTATTTGTAGGAGACCTAAAATAAAATTGAAAGAAATATAATGTATTAATAAATTGAACCATCCCAATTCTGACAGTGAGAAAGTTTGCACGCCACCAGGTCCTACCCGAGAGCCAGCTGACCCACAGACCGAACCCAGTGTTTCTCACCTGTGTGCCATCGTCATTACGGACAAGACTTTTGTCTGGATCAAATTCCCGAACACTGGACTTGATCCACGTGACTCCTGATGGGATAACACTGGCTGTTGATCTCCCTGATTTGTTCAGTGGTTTAGCTCCAGCACCCACCAGAGTCCACATGGGCTGATAGTAATGTTTCTGGAAGATACAGCCAACAAAGAAGATTGAAAATATAAAAGAATAAAGGAAGTGCTTCCTCCCTTTGATGCCATTGGCACAGACTTCCCCTAATGACCAATCCTGACAGTAATGAAACACCGAGGTGGGAGGAGGTTTGGAAAGTATGATAATTTCTGTCATTTTCAATATATTATAAATATTGAATATTGAAATGAAGTTGCCATACTGTGCATAAAGAGTGTGAAGCAGTCAGAGATTCTGAAAGTGAAGCCCGGCCTTTGCAGCAACAAGATTCAGGTCTAATGACCCTCCCTAGACACTTCTCTCAAAGACATTATTGGAACAAAGTCGCTCTGCTCATAGCTGCCAAACAATGAAGTCATTATGCCAATGTTTGCAAAGCTCCATTCTAAAATTTATAGTAAAGGGTGAGCCACTTGGTTCATTAAGTTCTAAAGACAGCAGTCAAATCTGTCCTATAACCTTCCACAAAACTGACTGTATGTAATCAACCCAGGGTTCTATTGTATGACAACTGCTCCCAAAGTCATAAAAGCAACTTTATGAACAGGGCTTGGAATACAAGAGTAGCCTTGCTGAATTAGCACAAATGACCAGACTATAGTTACTGAAAGCACATGGAGACCGTTGAGAGCAGTCAAGATATTCACCAGGATAGAGCTAGAAAGGAACCCAAAAGGGATGAAAAATTGGAGAGATGCAAAAGAAATGAATGTTTAAAGGAGAGACGACTGGTGAGGAGTTATTAGAGGGAGGAATAGAGTGGGATTTGGTAGCTGCAGACAGCCGTGGCTGCTGGGGGCAACGATTAAAGTGTTGTAGGTAATGCTCAAGTGTCCAACTTTGAGGGACTAAGTTTGCGGGGAAAAGAAGGGACACAGCTTGAGGGTAGGAGGGGGTCCAGATGAGAGCTCAAGCTAACAAAGGAAGAGGCACAGGTAGACAGGAGTCGATGTAAGGAAGGCAGTTTGGGATAAATTATAGGTCACAGAGATTTTGTTAAGTACCATGTTTACCGTGGGTCAAAAAAAATGGGGAACTGGCCAGGGGATCCTGGGAATATAAAATAAGGCTGCAAGTCAAAAGCTTTGGCTGGGGTATTCAGCAGCAGTTGAACTGAAACAGTGACAGAGATGGGTGACATTGTGGAGGTGGAAATACGTGGTCTTTGGATGGAGAGTTTCTATAGTCAGAAACTCAGCTCAGGGTCAAACAGGGGACAAATTACAGAGGAAGAGCCTGATTCAGCCTCAGACACAGAGTTAGGGACAGATGTTGTGGTGGGTACGAAAAACAACAGACTCTGCTTTGCAGAATGTTACAGTGGGGGAAAACTGAAACTCAACTAGTACTGGATATGGAACAAATAGAGGCAGCAAATGGCCAAGGTAGGGAGATAGAGAGTTGACAGAATCTTGCCAAAAAGATTCTTTGGTGACAATAGAGGTAACACAGCGCAGGTGATACGAGAGATATTATGAATGGAGGGTGACTGGCTTTGATTAAATATAGACAAATGTTAGGAGGTGAGGGCAGTTGCACTGACCAGACAAAGGATGAGAGACATTGCAACATGATGGTTATAGTCAATGGTGCCAACATTAAGAAATATTTGTTTCTACTGAAGCCAATTGGATCAGGATGTTTCGTAAAAAGTAGTAGCCAACACAGAAACTGCTGAAATGAATCAGGGTGATAAGCAAGTCTGCTGATGCCCCACAGGATTCTCTCCTCCTTCACTAACACTGATGTGGCGAGCAGTGAACAGCACTGCCAGGCAACCAGAAATATCTCATCACCGGGCCTGGAGTTGGTTAATTTGGGTGGGGGGTAGGGGTTTAGCTGTTGAGCTGAAGGGGATGAAGGGCAGCTTGTAAAGGGGCTCTTGTGGCACACTGGTAGTGTCTTTGCCTCTGGACCAGAAGGTCAAAGTTCAAGTCCCACCTGCTCCAGAAATTTGTAATAACATCTGAACAGGTTGATTTTAAAAAAATACATGAAGGATGGATGAGGGTTTATGGTTTTAAAGCAAAGTCTCTCCATTTGTCTATAATTTCCTACAGCACCAGATTCAGTTTTGTGCTCATTTAACTCTGACCTCTTGAGCATTCCCAATTTTTAAATCAGCACCATCAGTAGGTGGCTCTCGAGTTCTCGCTTTTTCTCTGCACTTCCCCAGCTCCCTAACTTCACTCATCCTTCAAGGTATTGCGCTCTCCGGTAAGGGAAATTAAGGTTTTACCTCATTTGGTTCAATTATGGCAACATTTCCAGGTCCCACTTTTCTCTTCAGCCGAGCACTCATGGTAATTCCTCCTGTTCCACCTCCTACCACTAATACATCAAAGTGACTTTGGGACGCACCATTTGGTGAAAGAGAGAATTTCCTGACTCCAGTACTGAAAGCCTGCAGCCCAGATCTGTACAGCTTCGAGTGAACTTGAAGAGCCGTCATCTTGATGCAGTAAGACTCTGCAATCAAAGAACTGATTAAAAATGCCGTAAAACTCTGTTAGAGAACTCATTTGTTAAAACTCTCCATTCATAAAGAGCCACCTCTCCCACTGACATTGCATAACCCACTGATCAGGGCTTGATGCAACCCATTAAACCTCCCAAGGAGAGATAACACAAATGATTAACAAACCTTCAAACAAAGATAATCAAGTGATAAACGAAAGACAAAAGATAACCAATCTAACATCGCCCTGTTACGTTCCATACATGACACATCTCAGATCCTAACTATGTTTGGATATCATAGCACAGTACAACTTCTCAGTACTTGACTCTTCTAAAAGAATGACCTTTCTACTCTTTTTCCTCCCTTTGTCTTTCTCTTCTGACAAATAACAGGAGTCATTTGCTAGTCCTAGCCAGAACTTCTATCCATGAGGAATATTACCAGAAATTCCACATGCAACAGGAAACTGAACCACAGAAATTGGTGAGGAAGGCAAACCGTGATTTATTTTCAAGACAAAAACACAAATTCTATTACTTCATCACCAGTATAACATAGCATTTATCTTGTGTTTTGGGGGACTATAAAATTAAATGAAAATATTACTGCTATATAGCTAAAAAAGCAGGTGCTTTTGCAAATTAAAAATGGAATGTTACAGTTTGCTGAGCTGTGCAATGCAAAGTTGTTTATTTTGGAACCAGTAAGAGGCAGAATAAAACTGAGCAACACAATTTTTCAAGTCAAGGAAATTCTGCCTAACAACTGCTTGGTGCAGCTGGAGACTGTTAAAAGCTGTAAATGCCAGGGCAGCTGTCAGAGATATACAGCCCACTGAAACAGGCCCTTTAGCCCAACTCATCCATACCAACCAGGTTTCCTAAATTGATCAAGTCAATTGGGCTTGTGTTTGGCCCATATCTATCTAAACCCTTCCTATCTATGTACCTATCCAAACGTCTTTTAAATGTTGCAATTATACCCACCTCTACCATTTTCTTTGTCAGCTAATTCCATGTACATACCACTGTCTGTGTGGAAACAAAACTGCCCCCACGTCCCTCTTAAATCTTTCCCCTCTCACCTTAAACCTATGCCATTTTTAACTTTGCACTCCCCTACCCTGGGGTAAAAATCTTGGCTATTTACCTCATCTATGCCCCTCATGATTATTCTTCACCATATCTGTGAGGTCAATTTCAAGGAACCCTAGATCTCTGTTTGACAACACTCAATTGTACATGAGTTTTGAAGGGATATAGTTTAAGCTACATAGTAGTTGATTAGAAGTGCTTTCTTCTCTCTGTTATTTATTAAAGTTAAATGTGCTACAATAAAGGCATTTATTTTACTCTACTGATGAAACCCGGTGTGAATTGATTTTGTCCAGAGCAGTAGTCAATCAGGAAAATTGGTTAGTTTGGTGTCTCATGGGGATGTTGTAAAACTTGTGAAAGCTGCGAGAACAAAAGAGCTCAATTATCAGCCCTACCTTCCCAGTTCATGACACCAAATTGGGGAGGTCAGGACAACATACAGAGCAAGAGAATAGCATTTTCAAATAGCTGGGGAGAGGGCACAGGGACAATGGGCCAAATGGCCTCCTGCTGTTGCTGTGTCATTGTATGATTAACTCAGCAGGTGCACTTACCTGATTATGAAGAGTCAGCTCCAGCATTTACAAATCCACCTTCCTTCAGGTCACTGATATTCATCAGCAAAATGACCAGCAACTAGTTAATAGGAATATTCATTCTTACACAATTCAGAGGAAAGAATTTGGAAGAGTTTTGCAAATGCCCAAGAACTGGTTCTGAGATTCTCCAGGATATTTAGTGAATGTCTGGTGAAAATGGTCACAATGATCTGCTTCATCTAACCTCAGTAATGGCACCAGTACCCCATGAATTGAAAACTCTTTCCCTACGTCTATTTTTGAATCACATATTCAGCTCTCTGATCTTAGTTACCCAATGCCTTTTTTTGTGGATCAGGTATCAATCCAGAGATTACCACCTTAACGTTTAAGCTTCCTAAAATAAAAATTAGCCTCTTGCTGCTTCTGCTTAGGTCCAACTAGTTTCAGCTTCCATCATAAGGTCAGAAGTGGGCATATTCTCTGATGATTGGACAATGTTCAGCACCATTCACGACTCCTCAGCCACTGAAGCAGTCCATGTTCAAATGCAACAAGCTCTGGACAATATCCAAGTTTAGGTTAAAAAGTGGCAATGAATATTCACAACTCAAACACCAAATACTGACCATTTCCAAAAAGACAGAATCCAATCATCGCCACTCACGTTCAATGATTTTAAAATCACTGAATAGCTCACCATTAACATCCTGGGGTTTCCATTGATGAGAAACTCAACTGAACCAACCATGTAAAATGCTGTGGTTATAAAGAGCAGGTCCGAGGCGAGGAATATGCTGGGGAATTCACCTCCTGACTTCCCAAAGACTGCCCACGATCTACAACACACAAGTCAGGAGCATGAAGGAATATTCCTCACTTGCCGTGGATGGGTGCAGCTCTGACAGCACAAGCAACTTGACACCATCCAGCACAAACAACCTTGCTTGATGGGCACCACATCCGCTCCCTCCACCACCCACACTCAGTGGTAGCAATATGTTCAACATGCACTGCAGAAATACACCAAAGATCCTTCAATAGCACCTTCCAAACATGTGACCACTATGATCTTGAAGGCAAAGGCAACAGATACACAAGAATACCACCACCTGCAAATTTCCATCCAAACAATTAAAGTATTAATCCAATTCCTTTTAAAAGGTTTTTCCTGAACCAGCTTCCCCACACTTTCAGGCAGCACATTCCAGATTATAATTTCATAGAATACCTACAGTGTGGAAAGAGGCCATTCAGCCCATTGAGTGTGCACTGACTCTCCGAAAAGCAACCCATCCATACTCAGCCCCCAACCCTATCCCTGTAACCCTGCATTTCCCATGACTAATCTACTAAGTCTGCACTTCCCTGGACACTATGAGAATTTAACATGGCCAATCCACCCTAACCTGCACATCTTTGGTTTTGGGGGGGGGGGGGGGAATGTGGAGCACCCGGAGGAAATCCACGCAGACACGGGGAGAATGTGCAAACTCCACACAGATAGTCACCTGATAGTGGAATCAAACCTGGGTCCGTGGCACTGAAGCAGCTAACCATTGAGTCTCCGTGCCTACTTACATGAAAATAAACTTCTCATTTCAAATCTGGCTGTTAATTTCCAAAAATCTCTGACCCTTATATCATTAGAACAATTTCTACCCTACTTATTTCCTTGGTTAAAAAAGACCTTCATAATTCTGAACACTTCTGTGAAATTCACCTTCCCTGCTCTAAGCAGAAGAATCCCAGCTTCTCAAGTCTCCTCATTGAGTTGAAGTTCTTCATCCCGAGGACAATTTCTGTAAATTGCATCAGCAGCTTCTCAAAGCTCATGACATACCTTCGACTGTGATAACCAGGGAGGAACAGAATACTCCAGGTGAGTATGACTTGTGTTTATAAAGGCTTAGCAAACTTTCTTGTTGTCATAGCTGAAAATGTGTTGCTGGAACAGTGCAGGTCAGGCAGCATCCAGGGAACAGGAGAATCGACATTTCGGGCATAAGCCCTTCTTCAGGCTTATGCCCGAAACGTAGATTCTCCTGTTCCTTGGATGCTGCCTGACCTGCACTGTTCCAGCAACACATTTTCAGCTCTGATCTCCAGCATCTGCAGACCTCACTTTCTCCTTTCTTATTGTCATACTCTGTCTTTTTATTAACATGGAATCACTGGTTTTAACAGCATTCCCCGATAGACCTTTGCCCAAGACACTCACTTTGAACTGTGCCAATGAGCTGACACTCCTCTCCTCAATCCTGTCAAGATGCATCACTTCCAACAAATCACCCGAACACTCCAATTAGGCTGTTGGCTAATCACTTCCTCAGGCAAAACAAAGTTCATTTGAAGCACTGAATACACTTTCATAGAGTCGTAGAGATGTACAGCATGGAAACAGACCCTTCGTTTCAACTTGTCCATGTCAACCAGATTTCCTAACTTAATCTAGTCCCATTTGCTAGCACTTCGCCCATATCCCTCTAAACCCTTCATACTAATGTACCCAGCTAGTTGTCTTTTAAATGTTGTAGTTGTACCAGCCTCTACCACTTCTTCTGGCAGCTCATTCCATACCCGTACCATCCTCTGTGAAAAAGTTACCCCTTAGGTCCCTTTTATATCTTGCCCCTCTCACCCTGAACCTCTGCCCTCTAGTTCTGGACTTCCCCAACCCAGGGAAAAGACCATGTCTGTCTATCTTATTCATGCCTCTCATGATTTGATAAACCTTTATGAGGTCACCCTTCAGCCTCCAATGCTCCAGGGAAAACAGCCCTAGCCTATTCAATCTCTCCCTATAGCTCAAATCCTCCAACCCTGGCAACATCCTTGTAAATCTTTGCTGAACCCTCTCAAGTTTCACAACATCCTTCAATAGGAAGACCACCAGAATTACACGCGATATTTCAAAAGTGGCCTAACTATTGTCCTGCACAGCCACATGACCTATACTCAATGCTCTGACCAATAAAGAAGCACATCAAACGTCGTCTTCACTATCCTCATTCCCTGCGACTCTACTTTCAAGGAGCTATGAACCTGCACTCCAAGGTCTTTTTTTTTATTTCAAAAATATACTTTATTCATATATATTTAATCTATACAATTGGACATGTCATCATTCTGTAAACATTCCATTTCTTTGCGTATCGAAACAGAGTGATCATTTCTATTCACAGGTTGGTGCGATTACACTGAGCTGAGGCGCCAGCAGAGCCCAAATGACTGCGAGGGGCCCCTGTTCTTCTTAGGCAGGCAGATGTTAGACGGTGGTCTTTCCCAACCGCGCCTTGGCGGCAGCTGCCCCAAGCTTCAGCGCGTCCCTCAACACGTAGTCCTGGACCTTGGAATGTGCCAGTCTGCAACACTCAGTCGGGGTCAACTCCTTCAGCTGGAAGATCAACAGGTTTCGGACCACCCAGAGAGCGTCCTTCACCGAGTTGATGATCCTCCAGGCACAGTTGATGTTCGTCTCTGTGTGCGTCCCGGGGAACAGGCTGTAGAGCACCACTGCTCTACAAACACCACTGCATTCCTCTCCAGACTTCCTCTGCATGGGCACATTCCAGAAGGAGGTGTGTGACAGTCTCGTCCCCCCCACAGCCGCTTCAAGGGCAGCTTGCGGTGCGGCAGAGAGTCCGGGCGTGCATAAATGATCTCACAGGCAGAGCCCTTCTCACCACCAGCCAAGCCATGTCTTGGTGCTTGTTGGAAAGTTCTGGCGATGAGGCATTCTGCCAAATGACTTTGACAGTCTGCTCAGGGAACCGCTCGATAGGATCCGCCCTCTCCTTTTCCCGAAGGGTCTCAAGGACACTACGTGCTGACCACTTCCTGATGGACTTGTGGTCAAAGGTGTTTTTCTTCATAAATTTCTCCACGAAGGACAGATGGTACGGAACGGTCCAACTACTCGGAGCGTTCCGCGGCAGCAAGGCCAGGCCCATCCTTCGCAACACCGGGGACAGGTAGAACCTCAGTACGTAGTGACACTTGGTGTTTGCGTACCGGGGATCCACGCCCAGCTTGATGCAGCCACACACAAAGGTGGCCATCAGGGTGAGGGTTGCATTGGGTGTGTTTTTTCCCCCATTGCACCGGTCTTTGTACATTACATCTCTTCGGACCCGGTCCATCTTTGATCTCCACACGAAGTGGAAGATGGCCCGGGTGACTGCGGCGGCACAGGTTCTGGGGATAGGCCAGACCTGTGCCACGTATAACAATACTGAGAGTACCTCACACCTGATGACCAGGTTCTTACCCGCGATGGAGAGCGACCGTTGCTCCCATCTGCCCAGTTTCTGTCTCACCTTCCTGATCCGCTCCTCCCAGGTCTTGGTGCACGCCCCAGCCCCCCCGAACCAAATACCCAGCACCTTCAGGTGGTCAGTCCTGACGGTGAAGGGGATAGAAGATTGGTCGGCCCAGTTCCCGAAAAGCATGGCTTCGCTCTTGCCTCGGTTTACCTTGGCCCCCGAGGCCCGTTCGAACTGGTCACAGATGCACATGAGTCTGTGCACGGACAGCGGATCCGAGCAGAAAACGGCGCGTCATCCATGTACAGGGAGGCCTTAACCTGCAGACCCCCGCTGCCAGGAATAGTCACCCCTCTCAGGCTCGCATCCTTCTTGATGGACTCGGCAAATGGCTCTATGCAACACACAAACAAGGCAGGAGAGAGAGGGCAGCCCTGCCTGACTCCAGATCTGACTGGGAAGCTATCTGATTCCCACCCATTGATTGAAACTGCACTGACAATGTTGGTGTAGAGCAGTCTGATCCAATTAGCGATTCCCTCCCCGAAGCCCATCTTGGAGAGGACATCCCACATATATGTATGCGATATCCTGTCAAAGACTTTCTCCTGGTCCAGGCTGATGAGGCAGGTGTCCACCCCCCTGTCCTGCACGTAGGCGATCGTATCTCTGAGGAGTGCGAGACTCTCAGCGATCTTCCTGCCTGGTACAGCACAGGATTGGTCAGGGTGAATCACCGATCCCAGAGCAGACCTGACCCAGTTGGCGATGACCTTTGACAAGATTTTGTAGTCTGTGTTTAACAGTGAGATCGGTCTCCAATTTCTAATTTCTTCCCTCTCCCCCTTCTGCTTGTAGATGAGGGTGATGATGCCTTTCCTCATGGATTCACTCATGGTACCTGTCCGAAGCATACTGACATACACCTCCAGCAGGTCCCAACCAATCAAGTCCCAAAGAGCAGAATAGAGCTCGACTGGTAAGCCGTCGCTTCCGGGAGTTTTATTCTTTTCGAAGGACTTGAGGGCCTTGGTCAGCTCATCCAGAGATAGCGGCTGGTCCAGCCTCTCTCATGTTCCGTCGTCTAGGACCTCCGTGATAGAGGACAGGAACGACTTGGAGGCCGCGTTGTCAGTTGGCTTCGAGTCATACAGACTGGCATAGAAGGATTTGCTGATCCTCATGATGTCAGCCTGAGATGACGTTAGCGAGCCATCTTCTTCCTTCAGGCTGCTGAGCACGGAGCTCTCTTTGTGCACCTTCTGGAAGAAGAAACGTGAGCACGCCTCGTCCTGCTCCACCGAGCGGACCCTGGACCGGAAGATTATCTTGGAGGCCTCCGAGGCAAAGAGCGAGGCTTGCTGGCCCTTCACCTCCTTGAGGTCCTCCGTGATATCCACCCCCATCGTCTGCAGCAGGAGCAGATTCTGCATACTTTCCTGGAGCTGGGACAGTTTTCCCCGTCTCTCTCTCACCTCCTGAACACCTTTGAGGATGAAGAACCTCTTGATGTTCCCTTTTACTGTTTCCCACCAGTCCGCTGGAGACTCGAAGAGGGGCTTCACGGTTCTCCAACCTGCGTAATCCCTCTTGAGCTCCTCGATGTTTCCCGGGGTCAACAGCTTGAGTTCAGTTTCCACGTTCCCTTACCAGCCCGCTGCTCGTCCTGTAGGTGACAGTCGGCCAGCAGGAGGCAGTGGTCAGAGAAGAACACCGGCTTGACGGCGGTGGATCTGACCGAGAGCATTCGGGACACAAACAGGTAATCTATCCTTGAGCGGATAGACCCGTCTGCCCGTGACCAGGTGTATCTACGCTGCGCTCCGTCTGCAGGGGTGCTGAAGACGTCGTGCAGCTTGGCGTCTTTGACCGTGTCCATCAGGGCTCTGGACGTGGCGTCCAGTTTACTGTCCCCCCCGCCGGATCGTCCATCTGCATCAATGATGCAGTTGAAGTCTCCGGCCAGAATGACCGGCCTGGATGTAGCCAGCAACAGTGGAAGCTGTTGCAGGACGGCCAACCGTTCCCTCTTACCCGCTGGGGCGTACACATTGATTAGTCTCACGGGAGTGTTTCTGTAGGTCACATCAGCAACGAGGAGGCGCCCGCCCACACTGACGGCCCATGGGCCCACAAGCTCGACCATCTCCTGTAACTGCTGAGGTGTGGTATCCCACACTCCTGCAGAAACAGGACATCAGCTTTCACGTTGGCCAGGAAGGCCATTGTTGAAACACATCGTGCAGCAGATTTTATGCTGCGCACATTAATAGTTGCAATTTTAAACCCCATTTTGTTAACAGGTTGTAAGGTTACCCATGTCCGATTGTCGCTGGTCCTGCCCCTCTGGGATAGCTGTCTGCATCCCCGTGCAGTACGCAAACTGCTGGACCCTCGCTGGGCTGAGGTAGCTGTCCAGTTCCTCACTCGGCCCATTTGCCCGCTTCGGTGTCATCGGGCCGAGACCAGGGTCCACGCTGTCGGTTTCTATATCTGACAGCGGGGCTGTCAGAGGGTCGCTGCTCCCAGTGACCTGGAGCTATGGGGCGGTGGGACCCTCCTGGCTTTCACCTGGTGGGGGGTGGTGGTTTCCCATTTCCTCAGGAGGCTCGTCCCTTGGTTGGCAGTTGCTGCTCTCCTTTCTCCTCGCAGCGCTCTGCCTCTTCTTTTGGTGACGACCCTCCTTACGTCCGTCCTCACCCTCCGAAGAGCTGTCCGTGTCTTCCACCTGCAGCTGCCTTTTCCCCTTTTTCTGGGAGGTCTTGGTGACCGGGTGGGTTTTCCTCTTCCTCTTTTGCACCACGGTCCATTCCTCTGCCTCCTTCTTTCCCTTCTCCGCCTCCTCCTCCTGTCCTGTCGGAGCTTCGCTCGGCAGCTGTACCTCTCCGGTAGCTGTCATCTGCTCTGCTCCGGCCTGTCCTTCCTGTTGCATGACCCCTGACACCATTCCCTTGCCGGTTTGCGGTGCCTTGCCGTCCTTTTGTGGCCCGCCTCCGGCCATCTGCGTGTAGGTGGCGGCCCCTCGTCTTGGGCAGGCCCTGTACACGTGGCCCGCCTCCCCACACAGATTGCAGTTCTTTTCCTCCTTGCACTCTTTGGTCGGGTGGCCCTCCTTCTTGCAATTCTGACAGATCGTGACCTTGCAGTCCGCCGCCATGTGGCCTGACCTCCCACAGGTTTGGCACACTTTTGGCTGCCCTGCATAAGTCAGGTACCCTCTGCTCCCTCCGATAGCAAAGCTGGAGGGTGGGTGGAGAATATTCCTGCTGGCATCCACCCTCAGGGTTACCTTGACCTGTCGTTTGCTGGTCCAGATCCCGAAAGGGTCAACCACATCGGTGCTTTGACCCTCGACCTGCACATATCTTCCCAGGAATGTCAGGACATCAGTTGCTGGCACGTAGGGGTTGTACATGTGGATTGTAACAACCCGGCTCCTCTGTGCAGGAAGCACACACAACGGGACCACCGACAAGATGGAGAACAGCGGCTCCCCTTCCTTTTCTTTGAAGACCTTCAGGAGCTGCTCACATTGCTTCACCTCCTGAAGGTGATGTC
This sequence comes from Chiloscyllium plagiosum, assembly GCF_037043375.1. Classification (NCBI taxonomy): domain Eukaryota; kingdom Metazoa; phylum Chordata; class Chondrichthyes; order Orectolobiformes; family Hemiscylliidae; genus Chiloscyllium; species Chiloscyllium plagiosum. The sequence goes on along the minus strand of NW_028270177.1, from coordinate 622,734 downwards.
GAAGTAGCCTGCCCCAGGGAAATCCTGCAGGCAGTACACGTCTGCTGCGGCGAATCCACAGCACTCGAACAACACCTTCTTGACGAACACCGTCCGATCGACTGGTGTACGCTCCTCCACCTTCTTGACAGATACCCGGACGGTGTTTCAAACCCCCTGCCCAGGGCTGAGCGTAGCTGTTGAGGCCATAGCTCTGAGGTTGGCTGGTCCCTGAATTGGCGTTAGGCCGACTCTACTTTCAAGGAGCTATGAACCTGCACTCCAAGGTCTCTTTGTTCAGCAACACTCCCTAGGACCTTACCATTAAGGTGTATAAGTCCTGCTAAGATTTGCTTTCCCAAAATGCAGCACCACACATTTATCTAAATTAAACTCCATTTGCCACTTCTCAGTCCATTGGCCCATCTGGTCCAGATCCTGTTGTAATCTGAGGTAACCCACTTTGCTGTCCACTACACCTCCAATTTTGGTGTCATCTGCAAACTTACTAACTATACCTCTTATGCTCACATTCAAATCATTTATATAAATGACAAAAAGTAGAGGACCCAGCACCAATCCTTGCAGCACTCCACTGGTCACAGGCCTCCAGTTTGAAAATCAACCCTCCGCCACCACCCTCTGTCTTCTACCTTTGAGCCAGTTCTGTATCCAAATGGCTAGTTCCCCCAGTATTCCATGAGATCTAACCTTGCTAGACAATCTCTCATGAGGAACCTTGTCGAATGCCTTACTGAAGTCCATAAATATCACGTCCACCGGTCTGCGCTCATGAATCCTCTTCATTATTTCTTCAAAAAACTCAATCAAGTTAGTGAAACATGATTTGCCATACACAAAGCCATGATTACTATTTCTAATCAGTCCCTGCCTTTCCAAATACATGTAAATCCTGTCCCTCAGGATTCCCACCACTTGCCCACCACCGTTGTCAGGCTCACTGGTCTATAATTCCCTGGCTTGTCCTTACCACCTTTCTTAAACAGTGGCACCACATTAACCAACCTCCAGTCTTCCAACACCTCACCTGTGACTACCAATAATCCAAATATCTCAACAAAGGGCCCAGCAATCACTTCCCTAGCTTCACAGAGTTCTAGGGTTCACCTGATCAGGCCTTGGGATTTATCCACTTTTACGCGTTTCAAGACATATAACTCCACTGTCATCTAGACATTTTTCAAGATGTCACTATCTACACCTCCACATTCTATATCTTCCATGCCCTTTTCCATTATGCAAGACTCATTTACTATGTCCCCCATCTCCTGCAGCTCCACACAAAAGGCCACTTTGCTGATCTGATCTCTCCCTAGTTACCCTTTTGTCCTTATTGCATTTGTAAAAACCCTTTGGATTCTCCTTAACTCTTCATGTCTGCTCTTTGCCCTCCTGATTTCCCCCTTAAGTATACTCCTACTCCTTTATACTGTTCTAAGGATTCACTCGATCTATCCTGTCTATACCTGACATAGGATTCCTTCTTTTTCTTAACCAAAGCCTCAACTTCTCTAGCCATCCAGCATTCCTGATATCTACCAGCCTTTCCTTTCACCCCGACAGGAATATACTTTCTCTGGATTCTTGTTATCTCATCTCTGAAGGTTTCACATTTTCCAACTGTCCCTTTACCTGCGAACATCTGCCTCCAATCAGTTTTTAAAAGTTCTTGCCTAACACCATCAAAATTAGCCTTTCTCCAATTTAGAACTTCAACTTTTAGATCTGGTCTATCTTTTTCCATCACTATTTTAAAAACTAATAGAATTATGGTCACTGGCCCCAAAGTGCTCTCCCACTAACACCTCAGTCACCTGTCCTGCCTTATTTCCCAAGAGTCAGTCAAGTTTTGCACCTTCTCTAGTAGGTACATCCACATACAGAAAATTGTCTTGTACACACTTAATGAATTCCTCTCCATCTAAAGCCTTAACACTATGGCAGTCCCAGTCTATGTTTGGAAAGTTAAAATCCCCTACCATAACCACCCTATTATTGTTACAGATAACTGAAATCTCCTTACAAATTAGTTTCTCAGTTTCCTGCTGACTATTCTGTGGTCTATAATACAAACCCAATAAGGTGCTCATTCTTTTCTTATTTCTGAATACTTCCCTGGATGTATTCCTAGATATATCCTCCCTCAGCACAGCTGTAATGCTATCCCTTATCAAAAATGCCACTTCCCCTTCTCTCTTGCCTCCCTTTCTGTCCTTCCTGTAGCAATTGTATCCTGGAACATTAAGCTGCCAGTCCTGTCCATCCCTGAGCCACGTTTCTGTAATTGCTATGATATCCCAGTCCCATGTTCTTAATCACGCCCGGAGTACATCTGCCTTCCCTGTTGGGCCTCTTGCATGGAAATAGTTTAATTTATCAGTCCTACCTTGTTCTCTGCTTTGTTGCTGCCTGACTGTTTGACTTGCTCCCTTTCCCAACTGTAGCAGTCTCAGACTAATCACTTTCCTCACTATTTCTCTGCACTCGCCCTTCCCTCCACCAAACCCACCCCACCTTACTAGTTTCAATCCTCCCAAGCAGCTCTAGCAGATCTCCCTGCCAGTGTATTAGTTCTCTTACAATTCAGGTGCAATCCATCCTTCTTGTACAAATGTAAGATTTGCTGCTATGGTATTTTAGAACTTCTAAGCAACTTGTTTACAGTAAGTTGAACCAATTTTTTGAAGTAATTTAATTTTATGGTTTTTACCATCAAAATGTTTTCACAAACAGAGACATGGAACACAAACAATAAAGTTATAGGAATATTACCAGCTTACACTTGCTGCTCAAACATACTTCAAATCTCTCAAAGGAAAACAGTTTGAATATCTGTTTACTGGATTATCAACCACAGAGTTCCAAAAGCAGTCAATTCTAGAACTTGAAGATATGATTATGAATCACAGTGAGTGTACATAAGCTTACCAGTGACAGTGCAGGATGCAACATTAACAAACACAGTGACTGCAAAACAGACAATCAAACTGTGGCAGATGCTGGAGATCTGTTGGGGGTGTGTGCGTGCATGTGGGTGTCTTAACATTTCAAGTTCATAACCTCTCATCCAAACTTGTCAAGTTAATAACTTTTCTAATGAATGTTTCTCTCCCTCCAGGCTCTGCTTTTCCTGCTGTGCATTGGCAGTATTTTCTGTTTAAATCAGATCTAGCAACTCAAGACTGGGCAGCCATGAGGTGCTGTGGGCTCTCAGCAGTAAAGCAATCTCATTGTCCAGCATATCCTTCACTCTGCAACTACCTTCAAGCCAGGGGATTGGCGCTGGTTCAATGGATGCTGCTGGAAGGTATGTGGTAGCAGATGAATCCATAAACGAGGTGTGAAGCTGGGGAAACTACCAGACAGCAAGTGATAGACGAATCTAAGCGATTCCATAACCAACAGATCAAATTTAAGTTCAGTCTGACATCCAGCTGTGAATGCTGGCAGACAAATACATAAATCACTGGAGAAGTAAGCTCCATGAATATCCCCAACTTTAACCGACTAAGATACTGCAACGAGTAACAACTCCTGATTCCACGAAACCTGTCCACCATCCACAAAGCACAAGTCAGGAGTGTGATGGAATACTCCCCACTTGCCCTCGATGGGTGCAGCTCCAACAACACTCAAGCAGCTTGACATCCAGGGCAAAGCAGCCCACTTGATTGGCATCACCTCCACAAACATTCACTGTCTCCACCATAAGTATGTACCATCTACAAAATGCACTTGAGAAATTCATCAAGGTTCCTTACACAGTACTTACGAAAGCCATGACCACCTCCATCTAGAAGGACAAAGGCTGCAGATACATGGGAACACTGCCACCTGCAAGTTCCTCTCCATGCCACTCATCATCCTGACATCCCATGTATGAATAGATGTACAGCACAGACACAGATCCTTTGGTCCAATTCGCCGATGTCGACCTGATATCCTACAATAGTCTAGTCCTGTTCACCAACTTTTGGCCCAAATCCCTTTAAACCTTCCTATTCATACACCTAACCAGATGTCTTTTAAATGTTGTAATTGCACCAGCCTCCTCCACCACTTCTTCTGGCAGCTCATTCTGTAAAAGCACCACACTCTGCGTGAAAAGATTGCCCCTTAGGTCCCTTTTAAAGCTTTCTTCTCTCACCTTAAACTCTTTCCAAAGTGGGAAAATGGAGGACTGGGAAGCTTTTAAAGAACAACAGAGGATTACTAAGAAGGAAATAAGCAGAGAAAAAATGAGGTACAAAGGTAAAACTAGCCAAAAATATAAAGGAGGATAGTGAAAGCTTTTTTAGGTATGTGAAAGGCAAAAAAATGGTTAAGACTAACCATTTGAAGACAGAAACAGGGGAATATATTATGGGGAACAAAAATGGCAGAAGAATTGAATTGGTACTTCAGATCTGTGTTCACTGGGGAAGACACAAGCAATCTCCCTGAGGTAACAGTGGCTGAAGGACCTGAACTTAAGGGAATTTATATTTGCCAGAATTGGTGTTGGAGAGACTGTTAGGTCTGAAGATTGATAAGTCCCCAGGGCCTGATGGTCTATATCCCAGGTTACTGAAGGAGGTGGCTCGAGAAATCGTGGATGCGTTGGTGATTTATTTTCCAGAGTTCAATAGATTCGGGATCAGTTCCTGCGGATTGGAGGGTGGCTAATGTTATACCACTTTTTAAGAAAGGTGGGAGAGAGAAAGCAGGAAATTATAGACCAGCTAGTCTGACCTCAGTGGTGGGAAAGATGCTGGAGTCTATTATAAAGGATGAAATTACGACACATCTGGATAGTAGTAACAGGCTGGGTCAGAGTCAGCATGGATTTATGAAGGGGAAATCATGCTTGACTAATCTTCTGGAGTTTTTTTGGGGATGTAACTCTGAAGATGGACGAGGGAGATCCAGTAGATGTTGTGTACCTGGACTTTCAGAAAGCTTTTGATAAAGTCCCACATAGGAGGTTAGTGAGCAAAATTAGGGCTCATGGTATTGGGGGCAAAGTACTAACTTGGATTGAAAGTTGGTTGGCTGATAGGAAACAAAGAGTAGTGATAAACGGCTCCATTTCGGAATGGCAGGCAGTGACCAGTGGGGTACCGCAGGGATCAGTGCTGGGACCGCAGCTTTTTACAATATATATTAATGATATAGAAGATGGTATTAGTAATAACATTAGCAAATTTGCTGATGATACTAAGCTGGGTGGCAGGGTGAAATGTGAGGAGGATGTTAGAAGATTACAGGGTGACCTGGACAGGTTGGGTGAGTGGTCAGATGCATGGCAGATGCAGTTTAATGTGGATAAATGTATGGTTATCCACTTTGGTGACAAGAACAGGAAGGCAGATTACACCTAAATGGAATCAATTTAGGTAAAGGGGCAGTACAAAGAGATCTGGGTGTTCTTGTACACCAGTCAATGAAGGTAAGCATGCAGGTACAGCAGGTAGTGAAGATGGCTAATAGCATGCTGGCCTTCAGAACAAGAGGGATTGAGTATAGAAGCAAAGAGGTTCTTCTGCAGCTGTACAGGGCCCTGGTGAGACCACACCTGGAGTACTGTGTGCAGTTCTGGTCTCCAAATTTGAGGAAAGACATTCTGGCTATTGAGGGAGTGCAGCGTAGGTTCACGAGGTCAATTCCTGGAATGGCGGGACTACCTTACGCGACTGGACTTGAATACCCTTGAGTTTAGAAGACTGAGAGGGGATATGATTGAGACATATAAGATTATTAAAGGATCGGACACTCTGGCAGCAGGAAACATGTTTCCGCTGATGGGCGAGTCCCGAACCAGAGGATGCAGCTTAAAAGTACGGGGTAGACCATTTAGGACAGAGATGAGGAGTAACTTCTTCACCCAGAGAGTGGTGGCTGTGTGGAATGCTCTGCCCCAGAGGGCAGTGGAGGCCCAGTCTCTGGATTCATTTAAGAAAGAGTGGATAGACCTCTCAAGGATGTGGAATCAAGGGTTATGGAGATTAGGCAGGAACAGGATACTGATTGAGGATGATCAGCCATGATCATATTGAATAGTGGTGCAGGCTCGAACGGCAGAATGGCCTACTCCTGCACCTATTGTCTACTCATTTAGAAATGATTGAGCATCAAAACGTGCAGTGGTAGACATTACGAATATGAAGCAGCAGTGTGTGTGTCAGTGAGTCCTAGGACCGAATATTTCTGTATTAATTTCAGGGTGATATCACATTTACCCATTCCACACTCAAACTGTACACTGCTCCCACTGTGAGAATTGCACTTTCCTCCCAATCCACTCAGTCTAATTAATTTTACCAACTCCAGTTACACAGAGTACTTGGTGCGTCATGCAACTATCAGAGTGCATTCAGGTTCGGAAGTCAGGCAGTCATAATCTAGGTAACCTTCAGACTGTAGCCATTCCACAGCAAGAGAATAACATTCTCACCTGCAACATTGGCTAACACCTTGGTGCTGGCTATTGCTCCAGGACTTAGGCTCCTTCCCATGGCTCAGAGGATTGGACAGTGCCCATGCCAGTTATTGAGATTAAAGATGGGACTCACTGAAATTTAAATGGCTGCATTTTTCTGAAACATTGACACTCCCAGATATAGCGCAGAACAGCCAGATGTGGAATAGTATTCTTTCCACATTGCCCAATGACTTGCATTGATATAGTTCCTTTAGGATAGAAAACGTTCCAAGGCACAAGGCAAAGTTGGAGTAAAAGGGATGAAAGAATGAATATTGAACCACTGTCAGAGATGTGACCAAAAACTGAAATCAAAGCCATGTTTATGAAGGAGTTTTTAAAGGTGGTTATGAGAGTTAGTTCAGAGAGAAATGGCCAAGGGTCAAATTTCTGGAAACTTAATTGTTCTGCTGTTTTTTCCAGCCTCAGCCCTTTGAGATTCCAATCAAAAGGAAGTCTATAAAACTATGAGAGATGGATAGGGTGGATATTCGGATATTAAAACTGACAAGAACAGAACTACACATGATCTTAGCCAAAAGGCCGAGAAGAGTCTATTTCACAGGATGGAAATGCCAAATACTAGGGGGGGGGCATTGGTTCGAGGTGAGAAGGAGGTGAGCGATGGAAGTTTTGTTTTAAACACAGAGGGTGGTAAATGCCTGCAACATGCTGCCAGGGAAGGTGGTAAAGCAGATAAAGTAGCAATATTTAAGTGGCATTTAGACAGAGACATGAATAGGCAGAGGACAGAGGATACAGGCGGGATTAGTTTAGAATAGCATCATGGTCAGCACAGATATTGCGGGCCAAAGGGCCTGGTCCCGATGCTGTACTGTTCTAATACTCTACGAACTGCCTGTTTGAATTGCCACTATCTTTACTCACATGGCAATCCTCTGGAGACAGCACTGTGAATGACAAGCAACACGTTCCAGCTCACTGCAGATTCATTTTCAGAAATTAGCTTGGAGGTGTTGTGTCTAGTTTCTTCAGTTCAGCTCGGCATAGTTTCCAGACAGTCCGATTAAAAGCTGGAATTGTCAGCAAGGATGCTGCCAGGGTTGGAGGGTTTGAGCTATTCTGAGAGGCTGGATGGGCAGGGGCTGTCTTCAGAGTGTCAGGAGGTTTATAAAATCATGAGGGGCATGGATAAAGTAAATAGACTAGCTTTTTTCCCTGGGTTGGGGGAGTCCAGAATTAGAAGGCATAGGTTTAGGGTGAAAGGGGAAGATTTAGAAGGACCTAAGAGACAGCTTTTTCAGACAGAAGGTGGTGCATGTATGGAATGAGCTGCCAGATGTGGTGGACGAGGCTGGCACAATTACAATACGTAAAAGGCATTTGGATGAGTATATGAATAGGAAGGGTTTGGAGGGATATGGGCCAAGCGCTTACAGGTGGCATCTCCTACTTTTCAACTTCCTCCCTGAACTCCCTTTGCAGAATCTCATCTCTGTCTGCCAAGTCTATAGCATATGGGCCACAACTCCCTCTGCTTACCCTCCCTCTTTGAAATATCCTGTGCCTGTTCAGAGACATCCTTGACCCTGGGTTCATTCTGAAGTCTCATTTGCAGGCACAGAAATAACTATCTATGCCCCTGACTGTACAATCCCCATCACTACCACTTGCTGTACAATAGTGCCAGTTGTGCTACCACTGACCTGGCTGCTTGCCCTTGAGATTCCCCCTCGAAACCCTCCCATCTCCAGTATACCTGTTAAGGAGGGAAATGGCCACGGGGACTTCTGCACTGCCTGCCCACACTTATCTTTCTGTGGAGTCCTTACTGGTGGCGTGACCAGCTCACTAAACAAGCTATCCACGACTATTCTAGCCTCATGGATGTTCCATCGTGAGTCCATCCGTAACTCCAGGTACTTCATGTGGCAAATCAGGAACTGCAGCTGAACACATTTCACGTATACAAAGTCACTGTGAACACTGCAAGTGTCCCTGATTTTCCACTGTGGAGTATTCCACTGGGTCAGGTTCTAGTGCCTTTGAGAATCTTATTGACTAAATCAACTTTATCACCTACAGACAATAATGTAGGAACAGCTTACACAACCTTACCAACTCATCACCAAACTTAGTTCTCTCACCCCCCCCATTCCTAGCAGACTACAAGTATTTTATCTCTCCCCAAACTGAACCCGTTCCTCAGGTATTTATCCTGTGTTCACCCCCAGGGTCACTCTGACTGACCCCACTCCTCAGGTATTTATTCTGCTGTTCACCCACGGGTTCACTGTGTTGGTGCTCCTGTCACTGCTCAGACTGACCCAGGTTATGCAACATTTTGCTAGTAGTCCTCCATGTTACTGCACACAATTGAGTGTTTTATTTTTATGCACCTTGTGGCTTCTATATTTACTAGGATCTCTTTACTGTTAGAACGAGATAAACATCTCCCAGGATCTAGCTCACCATAAACTGCTGCACCTAAACTACAAACAGAACCCAATTGATTATTCTCAAATCAAGGCCACACATCACCTTGACATTGCCAACAAATGGAGATTTAGGAGAACATGTCACCAAATCCTGTTTCAAGCACCCTTTCAGTACAGTTGGTCCTCAACAATGAGAGCACCAAAATGTCAAAGAGTCTCTTTTTTTCCTTCCCATTTATTTCTCTGTTCACTGCCCCTGTATTTTGCTCCATTCTCTGTACTTATTCTGTGTTGCTTTATGCTTGGCCTTGTAGTGATCAGGCTATTGTTTAAACGCCCTTCCTTTGTGCAGGTTGGTTCTGAAGCAACTGCAAGTCCAACCTAGAGTTGAAGAAGTTAAGGATTAATATTAATAACACTGGAATCACATGGATTGACATATCTGAATTCGGTGGAACAGGGAATCAGAATACACAAGGTTTTTTGGGGGGGGGGGGGGGTGGTGGTTCCCAGAATTTCACATTTAAACTGCTCCACAGCAGTAGGAATGCAGCTCTTAAAGTCACTAATGACATTCTGCGCAACTGCGACAGAGTAAACTTTCTCTCCTCATCTTTCTCGACCCATCTGCCTTCGACAGGATTGACAACACCATCCTCCTCCAACACCTCTCCACTGTTGTCCAACTGGCAGGGACTGCTCTCACTCAGGTCCAGTTTAATTGTAGCCACAGAATGTCTTGCAATTACTTCTTTTTGTGCTCTTTCTCACCATTACCAATGATGGCCCTTGGGATGCATCCTTGACCCTTCCTGTTTATCAGCTACACACAGTCCCTCAAGAACTTTGTCAAAGGTGGAGTGTTGGTTTTCAAACAGACACTAACCCTACTCTGCTCGAGATAATCACCTCCTTCCACCAGCTCCAAATCAGCAGGTTGCTTATGGAGCATCCACAACCCAAAGAGCTGAAATTACCTCTTAATAAACCTTAGGAAGACTGGAACCAAATTTCAGTTCCTGCTCCAAAATCCGTCCCTTGGTCATACAGCCCTACGGCACAGAGACAAGCCTTTTGGCCCAAATGGGTCCAGGCCGACCCCATCCATGCTAACCCCATTTCCCTGCCCTTGGCCCATATCCTTCTAAACCCTTCCTATCCATATAATTGTCCAAATGCCTTTTAAATACTGTTAATGTACCTGCCTCAACCACTTCTACTGGCAGCTCATCTCATATGCATACCACCCACTGTGTAAATAAGTTACCCCTCAGTTCCCTTTTATTCTTTCCCCTCTAACCTTAAACTGATGCTGTCTAGTCCTCGATTCCCCAACCCTCGGAGAAAGACTAAGTGTGTTCATTTTATCCTGAAGAAGGGCCTGTGCCCGAAACGTCGAATCTCCTGTTCCCTGGATGCTGCCTGACCTGCTGTGCTGTTCCAGCAATAAAGTTTCAACTTTGTGATCCAGCATCTGCAGACCTCACTTTCTCCCCATTTTATCCATGCCTCTCACGATCTTATACACTTATTTAAGATCCCCTCTCAGTATCCTACGCTCTAAAGAAAACAAAAGCCCTAGCTTGTCCAACCTCTACCTATAACTCAGACCCTTGAGTCCTGACAACATCCTTGTAAATGTTCTGGCAACAGTCTCAAGTTAAACCAGTCTCTTTACAACCTCAATGTCCCATTTCCCCCAGAGATAAAGCATCTGTCAGACCATCTACCATGAGGTTACACTGTTGTCTGTAAATTGTTATAAATTGGAAAAGTGTAATTTGTTTTTGAAAGAAGGGCCACTAGAAACAACCGAGAGCCAATGCCAATATGGTAAAGAAATATAAATAAGCTAATTTAGGATAAAGGAAGGAGAGTAAAGCTAATGTAACTGAAATAAGTTTAAGACTAAGACAACGCAGGGGAGCTCAGTCCTGGCTGTTGCACGGACTGCAGTATGTGGAAAATCTTTGACACTGCCAGCAGCCTGGATGACCGTTTCTGCAGGAAGTGCTGCAGGTTTAATTAGCTGGAGTGTCAGTTGAAGGCACAGCAGTGCACCCATGAGGCTCGGAGTTATGTGAAGAGCATGGTCATGCCACAGGTTAAGAAAGTGTAATCAGAAGGGAATGGGTGATCATCATGGGTAAAAAAGGAAGCAAGTATGTAGACAGGAAAGCCCTAGAGAACATCTCACTCAGGAAAAGATTGTGCGCGCTTTAACAGTGAGAGTGCAGTCACAGCACAGTTGGCGCAGGTAGGACCCCCCAGTGTTCCTATGGCAGCAGATGTGATTCCAGGACAGTGTATTACTTTCCTAGGGCCGGGCCCAGAACGTCACTGAATGGCTGCAGATCATTGTGGAGGGGACAGAGCAAACAGCCAGAGATTATAGTTCACATTAGGGCAACAACATAGCTTAAAAAAAATGTGGGATTTAGGGATCTAGGTAGCAGATTAAAAAGCAGGACCTTTAGGGATTTAATCTCTGCATTAGTCCCAGTGCTGTGGGCTAATGAGTATCAGAATAGACAAATATAAAGGATTACTGCATGGCTGAAGAGTTGCAGCAGGAAGGAGTGCTTTAGATTCCTGGATCACTGGTTTTGTTTCTGGGAAATAAGGGACATGTACAGATCCAATGGTGGCACCGAAACATGGGTTGGGGGAGGGGGGGCGCGGCATCTTGTTAGTGCAGGTTAGTGGGGTTTAAAGCAATTTGACAGGGGAATGGGATATGGAATGGAGATAGTGGGGGTTGCTGCACAGTCACATATAACAGAAGCAGCAAGCACATTCAGAAGGCAGGACAGAGTCAAGTTGAAACTTTATTGCTGGAACAGCACAGCAGGTCAGGCAGCATCCAGGGAACAGGAGATTCGACGTTTCGGGCACAGGCCCTTCTTCAGGAATGAGCAGAGAGTGTTCAGCAGGAGAAGATAAAAGGTAGGGAGGAGGGACTTGGAGGAGGGGCGTTGGAAATGTGATAGGTGGAAAGAGGTCAAGGTGAGGGTGATAGGTCGGAGTAGGATGGAGGCGGAGAGGTCAAGAAGAAGACTGCAGGTCAGGAAGGCGGTGCCGGGCTGGAGGGATTCGGCTGAGACAAGGTGGGGGGAGGGGAGATGAAGAAACTGGTGAAGTCCAAGTTCATCCCCTGTGGTTGGAGGGTTCCCAGTCGGAAGATAAGACGCTCCTCCTCCGACCGTCGCGTTGTTGTGGTTTGGCGGTGGATGAGTCCAATGACCTGCATATCCTCGGTGGAGTGGGAGGGGGAGTTGAAATGCTGTGCTACAGGGTGGTTGGGTTGGTTCGTCCGGGTGGCCCAGAGGTGCTCTCTGAATCGCTCCGCAAGTAGGCGGCCTGTCTCCCCAATATAGAGGAGGCCACACCGGCTGCAGCGGATGCAGTAGATGATGTGGGTGGAGGTGCAGGTGAATCTGTGGCGGATATGGAAGTTTCCTTTGGGGCCTTGGAGGGAGGTGAGGGGGGAGGTGTGGGCGCAAGTGTTGCACCTCCTGCGGTTGCAAGGGAAGGTGCCGGGAGTGGAGGTTGGGTCGGTGGGGGGTGTGGATCTGACAAGGGAGTCGCGGAGGGAGTGGTTTTTTAGATTAGATTAGATTACAGTGTAGAAACAGGCCCTTTGGCCCAACAAGTCCACACCGATCCGCCGAAGCGAAACCCACCCATACCCCTACATTTACCCTTTACCTAACACTACGGGCAATTTAGTATGGCCAATTCACCTGACCCTGCACATCTTTGTGACTGTGGGAGGAAACCGGAGCACCCGGAGGAAACCCACACAGACACGGGGAGAACGTGCAAACTCCACACAGTCAGTCACCTGAGGCGGGAATTGAACCCGGGTCTCTGGCGCTGTGAGGCAGCAGTGCTAACCACTGTGCCACCGTGCCGCCCACGGTGGTCTCTACGGAAAGCTGATAGGGGAGGGGAGGGAAATATATCCTTGGTGCTGGGGTCCGTTTGGAGGTGGCGGAAGTGACGGCGGATGATGCGCTGTACATGGAGATTGGTGGGGTGGTAGGTGAGGACCAGTGGGGTTCTGTCCTGGTGGCGGTTGGAGGGGCGGGGCTCAAGGGCGGAGGAGCGGGAAGTGGAGGAGATGCGGTGGAGGGCACCGTCGACCACGTCGGGGAGGAAATTGCGGTCCTTGAAGAAGGAGGCCATCTGTGTTGTACGTATTTTGAACTGGTCCTCCTGGGAGCAGATGCGGCGGAGACGAAGGAATTGGGAGAATGGGATGGCGTTTTTACAGGGGGCAGGATGGGAGGAGGTGTAGTCCAGGTAGCTGTGGGAGTCGGTTGGTTTGTAGTAGATGTCCGTGTTGATTCGGTCGCCTGAGATAGAAACAGAAAGGTCTAGGAAGGGGAGGGAGGAGTCCGAGACTGTCCAGGTGAATTTGAGGTCGGGGTGGAAGGTGTTAGTGTAGTGGATGAACTGTTCAACCTCCTCGTGGGAGCACGAGGTAGCGCCGATACAGTCATCAATGTAGCGAAGGAAAAGATGGGAGGTGGGGCCAGTGTAGTTGCGGAAGATGGATTGTTCCACATACCCTACGAAGAGGCAGGCATAGCTGGGGCCCATGCGGGTGCCCATGGCTACTCCTTTTGTTTGGAGAAAGTGGGAGGATTGGAAAGAAAAGTTGTTCAGGGTGAGGACCAGTTCGGTCAGTCGAAGGAGGGTGTCGGTGGAAGGGTACTGGGTGGTACGGCGGGAAAGGAAGAAGCGGAGTGCTTTGAGTCCTTCGTGATGGGGGATGGAGGTGTACAGAGACTGGATGTCCATGGTGAAGATGAGGCGTTGGGGACCGGGGAAGCGGAAATCCTGGAGGAGGTGGAGGGAGTGGGTGGTGTCACGAACGTAGGTGGGGAGTTCTTGGACTAATGGGAGTTCCTGTTCCCTGGATGCTGCCTGACCTGCTGTGCTGTTCCAGCAATAAAGTTTCAACTTTGATCTCCAGCATCTGCAGACCTCACTTTCTCCAGGACAGAGTCAAGTCACAAGGGATCATGGCAAGGCTGGAAGGAATTTATTTTAGTGCAAGGAGTCTTGTAAGGAAGGGAGAGGAGTGGAGGGTGCTGATTAACACAAGGGATGTGATATCATTGTAGTCATGGTGATATGGTTGAGGGAGGGACAGGACTGGGAGCTCAATATTCCAGGGTTTAGAATTTTTAGGCAAGACAGGGAGGGGTGCAGCATTATGGAGGTGGTGTTCAATATTGATCAAGGAGTCAATTACAGCAGTAAGGAGGGATGATATCTTAGAAGATTCCTCCACTGAAGCCACATCAGTAGAATTTAAAAACAATATAAGGGGGCAATCACATTTGTGGGGATGAAATTTAAAAACCCCCAGTTAGAAAGGGATATAAAGAGAGGTTTTTAGGTAAATCTTATGTGTAAAATTAATAGGGCTATAAAAGTAAGATATTTCAACTTTCCCAGTATTAACTGGGATAGACAGTGTTAAAGACTTAAAGGGGGCAGAACTGTATCCAGGAAAGCTTTTTTTAAGCCAGTTCATAGAAAGTCCTACAAGAGGGGGAATGGTGCTGAACCTAATTTTTGGTAAAGAATCCAGGCAAGTAACAGATGTGTCAGTGGGGGAGCATTCTGGTGACAAGGATCATAACTTGATGTGATTTAAGGTAATTATGAATAAAGACAAAGAAATAATGGTTCTAAATTGAGGAAAGGCTGATTTTAATAAGACAGGATCTGGCCAAAGTGGACTGAGCAGTATCTTGCAGAAAGACCCACAGCAGAGCAATGGGAGTCATTCAACAGGAGAACTGCGAATATGCAGGGCCACCACATTCCTACAAAAGGTGGAGATACGGGGGAACCAATAATTCCCAATTGGCCTGGAATGGCAAGGAACGTACAGCATTGAATAAGAAAAAATGAGGAAGCTTGTGGTAGACAGTGAAGGCTCAAAACAGCAGTAGCCACAGAACAGAAAGGACAAGGGGTTGTTTAAAAAAATTAAGAGAGCAAAGAAGGGCCAGAAAATACACTGATAACATTAAGAAAACTCCAAGTGTATTTTGTAAGTATATTAGGGACTAATATAATCAAGGCTGGGCCCTTTAGAGACCAAAGTGGCAATCTGTGTGTGGAGGCTATAAGACATAATTGAGGTTTTTAATTAGTACTTTACATCTGTATTCACTGTAGAAAAGGATGATGTAGATCCAGAAATCAGGGAGAAGGGCCATCATATCTGAATAAATTATCATTGAGAGGGAGGAGAGATTAGTGATTTTGGCAGGTTTGAAAGTGAATGAATCCCCAGACCCAGATGATATGTTTCTGAAGCTGCTGTGGGAAACAAGGGAGGAAACTGCAACTGCTCTGACATTAATTTTCAAATCCTCTCTGGCCACAGGAGTGCCAGAGACAAAAGCAAAACTCCAGATGCTAGAATCCAAGTGGACAACCAGGACCATAAGACATAGGAGCGGAAGTAAGGCCATTCGGCCCATCTAGTCCACTCTGCCATTTAATCATGGCTGATGGGCATTTCAATCCACCTACCTGCATTCTCCCCGTAGCCCTTAATTCCTTGTGACATCAAGAATTTATCAATCTCTGCCTTGAAGACATTTAGCGTCCCAGCCTCCACTGCACTCTGTGGCAATGAATTCCACAGGCCCACTACTCTCTGGCTGAAGAAATGTCTCCGCATTTCTGTTCTGAATTTACCCCCTCTAATTCCAAGGCTGTGTCCACGGGTCCTAGTCTCCTCACCTAACGGAAACAATTTCCTAGCGTCCACCCTTTCCAAGCCATGTATTATCTTGTAAGTTTCTATTAGACCTCCCCTTAATCTTCTAAACTCCAATAAATACAATCCCAGGATCCTCAGCCGTTCCTCATATGTTAGACCTACCATTCCAGGGATCATCCGTGTGAATCTCCGTTGGACACGCTCCAGTGCCAGTATGTCCTTCCTGAGGTGTGGGGACCAAAACTGGACACAGTACTCCAAATGGGGCCTAACCAGAGCTTTATAAAGTCTCATCCACGTGGACTTCATTAAGGCTTTTAATATGAGAGACACTGGCAAGAAGCTAAGAACTCATGGGATCCAGGGCAATTTGGCTAATTGGATCCATCACTGGTGTGGCAGGAATAGAGGGGTGATGATTGAAGGATGCTTCGCAACTGGGAGCCTGTGTCTAGTGGTATACCACAGTGTTTCGTGCTGCATCCTTTGCTGTTTGTTGTGTACATTAATGACCTAGACATGAATGTAGGTTTACCAGTAAGTTCTCAGATGACAAAAAAAATAGTGGTGGTGTTGTAAATAGCAAAGACAAAAAGTCTCAGACTTCAGGATGACATAGATAGGCCAGTCAGACAAGGTGCTGCATTTTGGGAAAGCAAATCTTAGCAGGACTTATGCACTTAATGGTAAGATCCTGGGGAAGTGCTGCTAAACAAAGACCTTGCAGTGCAGGTTCACAGCTCCTTGCAAGTAGAGTCACAGGTAGATAGGTCAGTGAAGAAGGCGTTTGGTATGCTTTCCTTTATTGGTCAGAGTATTGAGTACAGGAGTTGGGAGGTCATGTTGTGGCTGTACAGGGCATTGGTTAGGCCCTGTTGGAATATTGTGTGTAATTCTGGTCTCCTTCCTATCAGAAGGATGTTGTGAAATATGACAGGGTTCAGAAAAGATTTAAGGATGTTGCCAGAGTTTGAGCATTTCAGCTATAGGGAAGAGGTTGAATAGGCTAGGGCTGTTTTGCCTGGAGCATCGGAGGCTGAAGGGTGACCTTATCGAGGTTTATATATTCATGAGGGGCATGGATAGGATAAATAGGTAAAGCCTTTTCGCTGGGATAGGAAAGTCCAGGACTAGAGGGCATCAGTTTAGGGTGAGAGGGGAAAAGATATAAAAAAGACCCAAGGGCAACATTTTCATGCAGAGGATGGTACGTGTATGGAATGAGCTCCCAGAGAATGTGGTGGAGGCTGGTACAAGTGCAACATTTTAAAGGCATTTGGATGGGTATATGAATAGGAAGGGTTTGGAGGGATATGGGCCAGGTGGGACTAGATTGGGTTGGGATATCTGGTCGGCATGGACGTGTTGGACCGAAGGGTCTGTTTCCGTGCTGTGCATCTCTGTGGCTCTATGAAATAGACTGAACAGTGGTAAATGGACTTAATTCCTGAAAAGTGTGGAGTGATGCTTTTTGGGAGGACTAACAAGACAAAAAATTATTTAGCAGCAGGACAGCTTGGTAGCATGGTTGAATTGGATACTTGTCTTTATTAGTCAAGGTACTGAATGCAAAAGCAAGGTGGTTTTGATGAACTGTATGTGGCACTAGTTAGACCACAGCTGGAATTGAGAGAGATGTTTTGGCTGCCACACAATAGGAAGAATGCAACTGCACTAGAGATGGTGCAGAGGAGAATCAGGAGTAGGTTACCTACACTGGAGCAATTCAGTGATGAAGAGGTTAGTGAAGCATGGATTGTTTTCCTTAGAGCAGAGAAGGCTGAGGGAGGGGCAATCTATTGACACAGTAGATAAGGATCAACTTCTTAGTAGAGGGGTCATTAAACAGGGCACACACAAGGCTTTAGCTAAAGTGCTGGAAAATGGCATGACAATAAATGGGGTTTGGATGATCAGTACAGAAATGACAGGCTGAAGGTCCTCTCTCCTTGTTATAAAACCCTGTGACTCAGCACAAACTCAACACCACATAAGGTGATAACACAACCCAGAGCAAACCTGGCCGCCTCCTACCCGACCCGATCCAAACGCTTTCTATCCCCTCTCCCCCAACACCCCCACACCCTGACCACGCCCCCAACACCCCCACACCCTGACCACGCCCCCAACACCCCCCATACCCTGACCACGCCCCCAACACCCCCACACCCTGACCACGCCCCCAACACCCCCACACCCTGACCACGCCCCCAACACCCCCCATACCCTGACCACGCCCCCAACACCCCCACACCCTGACCACGCCCCCAACACCCCCCATACCCTGACCACGCCCCCAACACCCCCACACCCTGACCACGCCCCCAACACCCCCACACCCTGACCACGCCCCCAACACCCCCACACCCTGACCACGCCCCCAACACCCCCACACCCTGACCACGCCCCCAACACCCCCCATACCCTGACCACGCCCCCAACACCCCCACACCCTGACCACGCCCCCAACACCCCCCATACCCTGACCACGCCCCCAACACCCCCACACCCTGACCACGCCCCCAACACCCCCACACCCTGACCACGCCCCCAACACCCCCCATACCCTGACCACGCCCCCAACACCCCCACACCCTGACCACGCCCCCAACACCCCCCATACCCTGACCACGCCCCCAACACCCCCCATACCCTGACCACGCCCCCAACACCCCCACACTCCAAACCCTCAGCCCCCTACCCCAGACCCTCACCGCCAGTAACCCCACCCCTGACCCTGTGCCCGCTCCCCGGACTGACCCTGGAGGTAATCCCTCAGCCCCATCCTCTTAAAACCAGAATCACCCAAACTCTGAGAAAACAAAACCCTGGAGCCGCTGGGAATCGGAACTTAATAAAAACAGAATGTGCTGGAGATGGAGTAAACACTGACCCCGCAATGACCCCATCTCCCCAGCCGCGCCAACAACTTACTC